>NC_048301.1:123603084-123673770 GCF_013100865.1 Trachemys scripta elegans
AAAAAAAAAGCAAAAAACAAACAAAAAAACCCCCCAAACCTCCATAAATCTAAAATTGGGGCCTGATAACATCAACTACCAATAAATCTAGCCAACTTAAAAAAAACAAAAAACAAATCTGAGGTTGTTTTCAACTATTGCACCTGCCTCTGAGTTCCTCTGCCAATGCGTACAGCTTCACAACCACGCTTTCTGATTTCTAAAATTCTTTTCTCTTTGCTGTATGAAATACCCTCATAAATATAACAGAGGAAACAGACTATAATTGGGGAAACAGAGAAAATCTCTACATAGAGTGCTGCTGTCAGATGCATAAAGCAAACATTCTCAGTGTTGAGAAGGATATTTTGCTCTCATCTTTCAGTTTATAGGATTCTTAGGTGTTTCTCATAAGGACAGTGGGGGGAAAAACACTTTCAGGCAGAGTAGGCTTTTTAAAGTTGATCGTGAGTCTCTAACTGCTTTTGACAATGTTGAAAATGTTATCCATTCTTCTCAATGTATTGAGCATAGTCTCACGTGATCATGAGATGCTGAGCAATTGCAGCTACCATTTGCTTCAGTGGGAGTTGTGAGTACTCAGCATCTCTCCAGAACAGTAACCTTTGAGAAAGGTAAACAAAACACATGCACCAGTAACTACTAGATCATTAGACAGTTCTATGACATGACACAGTTAAGCCGCTTTTTGGAAAGTCATTCAATCAGTAGTTGCCTGGAACAAACAATTGCTAACCCAATTTTTGGAACTAATTTTACCTAATAATGCCCTTTTTTAATTTAGTTATGATGACATTGCAGTGTCATGGTAGCTTGGAAAGTGACATGCTCTTGGTTACTCAAACTATTTTGGATTGGGAAGCAACAGATGGCCTTATAAAAGTGTTGTCTATTTCACAATAGAAAAAGCTTTTGAGTGCTCTTGGATTCTAACCCTTTAAACCTTCATTTCAAGAGGTTTTATTTTGTACACCTGAATTTCCTTTAACCTTGGTCTTTAGTGCTCTACTGTTCAGTTAAATGTTCAGTCTCTTTTCCTTAGATGGCTTTTGCTATGACTAGATTGTTCACCAAATCTCGCTGCAACCAAAAGTTGTTTTGAGCTTATCTGTTTCCTCAATTTCCATTTATTTAGAAAAATAATTTCTGACTAAAAAGTGCTGAAGTTGAATTTCCCGTTTAATCCAGTGTACTGTCCTCCTTGATGGTTTTTAAATTAAGAGAAAGTTGATGGACAAAACCAATAATTCCAAAAGCCTTGATTAAGAGTCCTCTGAATGAAAGATGCTATATTAAAATCATTCATATGACTACAAGATCTAGAACGAAGTCTAAACCTAGCTTTTGTGGGGCTGAATGTCATATATCCCTGCCACATTGACTCTGATAACCAAATATACGGACTTGATTTTGTGTTTTAGTTGCATGTTGGGGGTTGCGGAGGGACACGAAGTGTCACGGGGAAACTTGAGGCAGGTGAATAGCATCTCTTCAAATGGATGAACTAGTAGAGAGTTGTATGTTTATGCATAAAAATGACTGAAAAACAGCACTTTCAGTTTTCTGCTGCTAGTTAACTGTTGAGGTCTTTATGGAAATAGGCTTTGGCAGATAGCCATTTGAAGTGCTGTTCATTCAGTTTGGCTGACTCCTTTGTTAAAATAATGTATTTGTAGATTAAGTGAATGTGTACGCTCACCCTTTTCAGGTTGCACTTGTATTTAAATGGAATGTGGCTTCCATGGAACGGGAACTGAACACAATTAAGATAATTGTTAGTCATGTTTTAATCCTAAGTGCGAGATATGTCACTGAAGGCTCCCAGCTCTTGTTTCCTTGTAACACGTTCTTTCTTTGAAACGTGGCATTCTAAGGGAATCCTATTTTTACTTATGCCTTTAGTGAAAGGTGCATAGTATAATACAAAGCTAGATAAAGGATTTTAAATGTGTACCCCAGTGCTAGCAGAATAATTTTCCTATAACGGGCAGAGGGGGGTGTTTCTTGCTTTAAACTAGCTGAAACATGCCAGGTACTTAGTAAATACTAATTTCTAGCTTTGTTATTCTAGGGGCCAAGGACAGATTATGAGGCCTGTCTGTGGTAGGGAATAAACATCTGAAGAAATATTGTTTAATATTAGCCACCTCCAGTGAGCTTGGTTAATATAAGGGCTGAGCGAATATTGGAACTTTAAAATGGCTTTCTGTCTAACTATTTGCTGCTCTAATGTTTTAAAATGAACTGGAACACAGAACTCTAATAATGTCATTCTTAAAATACCTATCAGTCGGTGACTTCTAGGTGCATCATAGTGTGCAGGCATGTTCCCTACAGTCTGACCAGATTTTTGTCTTGTCCTAAGCCTTTCAAGCGATGGCTTCCCCCCCCCCCCCCCGCAATTCTCTGGGAAGACTTCTTCTACAGTGTAGTTGATCTCTTCTATAGGAAGTTTTCATTAACATTGTCTCATTCAGCTATACATATTTAGTGCTCTTAATCTTGCCTCATAAATAAATCACTCCAGACTCATTATTTTTGTTGCTCTTCTGAATTATCTTTTGTCTTAGTAATTAATATACAGTCTCCTTTAGTCAAGGACTGTAACTAATCCCTTCTACTACTGAGGTGTCCAGAAGTGAATGCAGTATTCTAGTCATGCTCTCAACTGAGTGGGATAGACAGTATCTCTTTCCTTTTCCATAGCGTGATGCCTCTACGACCCCCAAAACACTAGCATTTCTGCTGCTCTGTCCGTGTACTATAGCTCCTAGAACTTTGTAGACATCACAGATGTTCTTTTGAAGTATCACTTCCATAAATATCTATCACGGATTAGCTTTCCCCATATGTATTTACTCGCCTTCTGCCTTAATAGATTGGCTTTTCTTCTTCCCAGCAAAATTCCTCCTTGTAATGAACCTGCAGTGAAGTCACAATCTGGTTTGACACCAGTCTATTACCATGGAAATTAATGATGTCACAGATAAGTCACTAGTCTTTATTCTGGGCACGAAGAGCAGGGGCATTGGGCTTTTAGAAAGAGGAAGTCCTTTTTAACATCTGTAGCTGTTTTAATTACAGAGTCAGAATTTCATAAGATCATGTGAGGGGGTAAGTGAATTTGTTTGGAATATCAGAACAATCTCCAAGACTGTTTCTAACCTGGCATAAGAGGGATCTGTAATTCCCATCAGTAGAGCTGTCCCAGTGGAGAGTGACCGATCGTAATTTTGACCAGGGTAGATTCAGCCTTAGGAAATGAGACACCCTCATTTTAAATTGAAATGGGTCTTTTTGGGGATACCTTCTTTTTTTAACCCTCCTCCCCGCCACCAAAAAAGCTGATGAATTTTGAGGCACAAATACGTCGTGAAACAGTGACATAAAATATCTAGACTTAGTTCTTGTAAAATCATGTACTTTGTAGTAAAAATGTGTAGGTCATTTAGAAAATTTCTTTTTCACTACAGAGAAATTAAGGCTTGAGTTGACTTTGTATCCTGGGCTTCAGCCAAAAAATAAGAGACTTGTTAAACTACGCTTAAATATAGTTGGTTGACTGGCTCCCTGCATGGAAAAAAATGAGTGCAAGGTGTCTGAGATGACCCATTAGGGTCTTTGTTCTAGAATTTTCATTAGACACTTGTAGGTACAATTAATCTAATCTTTAAAACCTCTTCGAGATCAAATGTGTTCTTTAATAAAAAGATCTATGGTGGGGCCAAGTGTTAGGTGTTCAGCTCCCATTGGAAATCAGCAGTTGGATGCCTAACTCCCTTATGCTGCTTTGAAAATCCCAGTCTAAATATAGAATTCTAGAACTAGACAGAAGGTCTGCTCTTAATGTTACTGAGGCCTGATTTAAACACAAAGTTTAATCCATTTAGCTACCAGTGTGATGTTAAACTGGGGTAGTTTTGTGTCAATTTAAACCTAGTTTTATGTCAGTTGAGCTTGGACCTGTACATTTTAACTAAGTGCCCACAGTGGGGTTTGTACTGGTTTAACCAAATCTGTTTTTAAACTGGTGCAACTTGTGTGCAGACAAGCTCTCGGTAAAACTCTGCTACAATCTTTGAGTATGGTTTTTTTAGATGTTTTGTTTACTATTAAAATAAAAATTCTGTTGAGGTGACAGGGTTTTGAATTAGCTAGTGTTACAGGATAAAAGTCTACAAACCTGGCTAGTGAAGGTTTTTTTTGTAACTAGACAGTGACAAATCACTAGCAGAGTGTCAGTTTAAGGTTGGCTTTGATCATATTGTAATATGTAATTATATTGCAGTAATAGTCACTGCAATATTAACCCATCTCTGGTAAATGATGGGTAGAAGTGAGTGATCCTGGACAATGTATCGTTAAGTTCAAGTCTCAAATCATAAATAAGCAGAGTGAGAACTTGAATTGATGTCTAACTATTTTCCCGTGATGCAAAGCATTACGATTTGGTTGAATGTTTTAAGCCATTTGGTAAACAAGTGTAGAATTTATGTATTTGGAATAACCTAATTCGAATGCATTGTCAACTAATCTTGAGATTAAAAACTGGACTGTCTGCTCCAAACTGAAAACTGTTTGAGGACTGTTTTTCTGTCTTGCAGAGCATCTCATATGCTGATGACAGTCAATAAATAATAAAGGCATATGACAGTGCACCACAGATGTCTGTTCTATCAACAATATGTGGACTTGTCTGCCAGTGTTTCCTGTACTGCTTCTAAGACTTCATTCTGACATTTATGGGTAGATTGAAAAAATCAAGTGCTCGGATGAATACAGTGTTCTGCTTATATAAAACATCACCCTTCTATAGCACCTTCCATGTGCGAATCCCCTAGGGCTTTGTAAACATTAATTAATTAAACCTCACAACATCCCTGTGAGGCATTAGACCGATGGAGAGATGGACACAGAAGCCAAGCAAATAGAATGAAACCACTTTAATTAGATCTTCTCCAGTTGTTCTGTCAAGGTAGAGTGGGTCCCAGACACAATCTGAAAAGTTGCATAGACTGGCTGGTTCCTAAGCCTTTTCTTCCCACTAAAGGGAAGGGGAAGCGAGTGAAAGAGGCATGGCTTTAGGCAATGCTTTTGCCCCTTTAAAATAGCTGGATCTCTACAGACTCTCTTCCAATCAGAAAGGCACCTGTTATAATTCAAACCAGGGCACAAGAGACCAAGGCGTGGAAGAGCAGCTGTTGCATGCAGTCATGCACAGTATTTTTGTGCTAGAAATGATTCATTTAGTCTGTGTAATATATATGGAAATGTGCTGTGGGAATGTCAGTCTGGTACTTGAAAATAACCTATTTTATTAATATAACCCAGACAAAGCATAGCTTTGACTTGCAGATCTTATAGGCTTTCCCTTCGGTCATATAGGCATAGGCAATCTGCCTCTTAGCTCTAGAAGCTTTACTGAAGACTATTAAATCTACATACATACATACAACTTGAATAGAGTGGCAGGCCTGAAAGGGACACTTCTCCATCACTACAAACATAAACTGAATAATGATACAATATTTTTAGGCTGCTACAGAGACAGCCAGCAAAAGGAAAGCAAGTTAACAAAACCATATTTCTAGAGCATTCATGACAGACAAAGCAGTGAAGAAGGCAGGATTGGGAGGTTGGGGGACAGGGAAGGAAGAGAAATGGTTCCCAAACTCTTGATACTGCAAACATCTGAACTATAAAGGGATACACAAAGTACTTTTCTAAACATGTTGCATATAGGCCTAGGGATTTAGTAATTATTGGTCTCTCTCTCTATACACGCACGCACAAAAGGTCTCTTTACCTCATTTCCGGAAGCCTCCTCTGAAATTTGAGCATACCATCTCTTGTTCCACTTAGCTGTAATTGTCAATTAAATATAATTTGTTACCTATAATTTGCCACCTAACTTTGTATGAAAGCTCTAAATCTGTAGATACTGAAATCTGTGATGGAATAGTGAGGCACTTGGAAACCATTCCAACAGTGGCAGGAAACCCAAATATAACTATTCCAGTTTATTAATCACTTCTATATATTTAGATAAAACAGGATTTGCAGAGCAACAGGATAAATGCTTAAAGATGCCTTTGTACTGTACTTAGCTTTCATGGTGAATTCTCGTATCTTATTCCAAAGATTCTGCTGTTGGAAAAGATGGCCCAGGTTACTGTTGGTGTGTTGTTAGAAAAGCAAGAACAAGAAAACCGAGATCAAGACACAACAGATGAAATCAGCATTAAACTACTGAGTGACAATGAATTGCAGGAAAAACTTCTCATGTACGGTGCCGAGCCTGGACCAATACTACGTATGCTTCAAATTAATTATGGTTCTGATTGGGAACAGATGGGGAATTAGAATCTAATCTAAAGTGTCTTTAAAGTGAGAAATTGGGTCTCAACCCAACTCAAAAACTTAAGACAAAAAACAAAGGCCTGAGTTTTCAAAAGAGCTCAGCTCCCATTTAAGCACCTAAATGATGTGCTCCGCACTTGTTCTCAACTGGAGTTGCTGGATCCTGAGCTCATTGTAAAATCCCTGAAATTTAGGACCAGATTTTCAAACAATAAAACTGTTTGCACAGCAAACCAATTGTTATTAATCCCCTTGTATTCTGAACTGCTTATTTTAGCTTCTACAAGGACTCTTTATGAGAATAAACTACTGCAGTTGGTGAATCCACGTCCACAAGGATTATGTGGCAAGCCAAAGGAAAGTGGAGGTCTTGATCGGAGCTCAGAGAGTGAGGAAGAAAAAGGTATAATAGTAAACTTTTTGGATGCAGAAATTAAGTGTCAGTTTATCAATCTTAATACTTTGTATGTTTGAGAACATTTAGTATTACCATGTGAGATTTTTCTGTGTTGCCTAGGAACCTATTTTCCATTAATTTCAATGGGAGTTAGGCCTATCTGCATCTTTGAGCGCTTCAAAAATCTGGCCTTAAGTGATTTAGGAGCACAAATCCCATTGAGAGTCAATGGGACTCATGCTCCTAAGGCCTGGTTTACACTAGAAAATTAGGTAATCATAATTACATCACTCTGGGATATGAAAAATCCATACCCTGACCGGTGCAGTAAAGCCGACCTAAATCCCTGGGTAGATAGCTAATCCTCCTGTCTGAAATTATTTTAAATGTTACTGATAAACAAAAGTATCTCAATGGTGACTTTTTAGGAAGGAAAGTAATCTTGCTGCAATAGTTCTGTGAGTCTTTGCAGCTGAACTCCAGAGCAATTTCTTAGGTCAAATCCCTTTTGTCCCTTCCATATTGTGCTCCTCATAGAATCATGGGGTGAAATCTTGGTCCGATTGAAGTCAGTGGGGGATTTGTCACTGACTTTAGTGGGGCCTGGATTTCACCTATTGATCTTACTTTCGTGTGGCTTAATGGGTTTGTGGTCTAAAACTGTTTTATCACCTCTTGCTGTCTTCCACTCCACCAGTCCCCATCTTGCAATTCATTATCAAGTGCGCCCCACCCCATACTGTTTGGTATGATTTTATTTTTTAAATCAAAAGTATAATGGCACATGGTTTATTCAGTGTCAGTGGAGTTGTAGGCTGACTCTGCTCTGAGATGGAAAACTAAAAATGCTATAAAACACAGATTCAGTAGCAAATGTCCCTGGGTGCTGTAAAAAAAAAAAAAAAAATTCAGATCTGGGCCATGTAACCCAAATAAACCACGCACATTGAAGGACTTGCATGTATTACACAAATAGAAAATAAGTTGCCTTGGCTTTTGGATGGCATCTTCAATCTCCTCTCATGCTGAAAACACTGGGACTGGTCAGTTTGAAGAGGAGAGAAATAAGGAGACACAGTCAAGGCATACAGGACAAGAGTTTTGAGAAGGTAAATTAGGGACATAGAATTATTTGTGTTGGAGAGAGGCCTAGGAACCCTAGTCATGGACCGGAACCCCATTGTGCTACGCTCTGGACAAACACAGAACAAATGAATGCAACTGAATGGTTATCAATATTCAGTTCATTAAAGGAAACACTTGTTTACATGATGCACAGCTAACCTTTGTAACTCAGTGTCACAAGATATTGAGTCTGAGGGCAAGTCTGTGCTGCAAAATTAAGTTGACCTAAGTTACATCGACATGCAGCCACTGCAGTAATTGAATCTGTTTTACACGTCCATTCTATGCTCCTTGTGTCAGTGGTGCGCATCCTTACCAGGAGCACTTGCATCGATTTAACTGCCAGTATGGGCATTGTGGGACAGTTGCTGAAAGGCAGCAACTGTCAATGTAAGCAACACAGTGTCTACACTGACACTGCGTCAACCTGACTATTGACCTAAGCACTACATCTCTTGTGGAGGTTTAGTTAAGTAGGTGTAGTGGGTGAGTTAAGTCGGTGGGAACTAAATTTTACTGTTGATGCTTTCAGAGTTAAGGCGACGTAAGCTGCCTTACATTGACCTAACTCTGTAGCATAGACCAGGCCTGAGATCTTAGCTAGATTTTTATAAACAGGGACTATTATTATTACACTAATACCTCTTTACAGTACTCTGAGGGGCAAATCCGCAGTTGGGGTAAACAATCATAATGCTTATTGAGGATTTGCTTCTGACATTGTAAAGGGCCTTAAATTGGCCCCTAACTTGGTATAACTTAGTCAGGTCCTATATGGAAAATGAGAATATCCACTGTTAAATGAGACGTTTAGAAGTCTGAAGAGATGTAAACCGGCATGTTTCAGGGCATAAGCCAATCTGTGTGGGAATTAGGAAGCAATTTATTCTATAGGCAGGTTGTTCTGTGACTGCCTGCCACAGGGTTCCCTGAAACATCTGGCACTGACCGCTGTCTGACATGCTATTGAACCTGATGGCCCTGTGGTCTGATCTGGCATGCTAATTCCTTTGTGAATATCAAGGAAATTGGAAATCTCTTCAGAGGAAAAAACGAATGTAGGGTTTTCTCTCGGCAGAAGTGTAACGTTCAGTAGCTCAATCCTGAAGATCTTTTTGGGGAGCTGCATAGAACTGAAAGCCAAGCTTTGCTTTTTTTTTTAATCGCTCATAAGCCTTCTTTTAAGTTCCCATCAAGGAGATAGCCAAGCCTCTCATTTATTTTACAGGCTGTAAGGAATTGCTAACTTTTTAAAGCAATTAGTTTGGTGGGGCAATTTCTGTTGCTTTTGAAAAAAAGGAGTTCCAAAATCCTGAGCGGATTAGAAGTGTTTTGAAAAATACTAAACCAACAGCTGCACGTCGGACTAATCTGACAGCATAGCAGCTGTCCTAACAAAAACATAGCTAGCTCAAACAAGCCTTCTTTTTCTATTGAGTGAAAATAATTTAAAGGAAAAAACACTTTCCTGGTTCTGTTGCATCATGCTATGGAATGGATAAGGAATTGTTTACTCGTTAGTTTTCCGGACGTGATTGCCAATATATGAATACTGTTCTGACACCTCTCCTACCCCTTTACCCCTGAAGACTTTAATCTAATCCTCTGTTAGGTAGACCGCTGGCATTTGGGCACATTGCCTCTTTGCAACTTCTCATCTATGTATTTGTATGTTGCCCATCACCATTGCATCTAGGTGAAAGCACAGGAGAATAATTAAGCAAAGCAGTTTCTAAAGATGGCCATCCTATAGCTCTTGTTCTGAAGTGTTGACTCAGGCAACAAGGCATAGATACTCCAGCATAATTTACTCTTTTAAGGGCCTCACTTATTAGTTTTTCCGCTCCTTATTCAGAGACCAGTACTGAAGTAGTCCTTGAAACAAAAGACTTCAAAGTGACAGCAGCTTGTGCCACTGGCTACAGTAAAGTAAGTAACCTACTAATGCATGAATATTTTATGTAGCTGCTGCTACATGCAGGAAATTTCAAGTTAATAGAACCTGATGTTCTTTGTATTAAGCTCTTGACAAATGCAGCAATTACCTTCAATCAGTTAATTATAGTATGCTTCTATGGCATAACTTCTACCGTACAGCCCAAGGAAATCTACTGTGAAACAGTCAGCTCGGGTGTTTAAGAATATGCCAAGTTGATTTCCTGATGTACAAAGTGCCCAAGTAATTATAAATGCCGACTTAAAATTAACTATTAAATATTGATTCAATTACCAGTGTTTCAGCATGTTAAATAACATTTAAGCTTAGATTTTAAAGGGATACAAAGTAAGGTGACCATTGTAAGTGGTGTGAAAACCAGTTCCTACAAATCTTAAGACCAGACACATCCCATTTATCTAAAGTTTTTATAGGGAAATGCTATTATCCCCATCTTACATTATAGATGGGGGAAACTGAGGCGCAGAGAGAAACTAAGTGACTTG
Organism: Trachemys scripta elegans; assembly: GCF_013100865.1. NCBI lineage: Eukaryota > Metazoa > Chordata > Testudines > Emydidae > Trachemys > Trachemys scripta. Next base: position 123,613,409 of record NC_048301.1, read on the forward strand.
CCGAAGGCTGCACAGAGAGTTTGTGGCAAGGCATGTAATTTAACTCGAGACTCCGGAGTCCCAGCTACTGCTCTAACCATTGGACAAGCCTTCCTCAAGTTTCTTCATATTTTACAGAAAAAAAATTCCGAATTACAACAGTTGGCTTCAGATGTTGCCCTGCAGCATTTGAGGAAAGCTTAAGTGATAAATACCATACTAAGATGTGGTGGCTCCATCTATGTAAAATAAACAGTTCAATATTGCACCGATTTAACAGTTCAATATTTGAAAAATATGGACCTTTAATTAAGATCACGGTCAGTAAAAGTATTGTGGATTTCTTTTTCTTACAGGCTCCACACACTGAATTTTCAGAGCGCCACAAGAAACTCCTAGCACCTGATGCAGATTACAGTCTTGCCAAGATCGTGGCAGAGGAAAGTACCTACCCTCCCAATATTTTAATTTATGGTTACGTTGGTGCTCCTAACAATTCACAAATTTTATGCATGAACTTGCATGAGAAAAAGCTTCTCATTAGGCATGCTGTAATGCAGCTGAACGTTCCTTCACTGCTTCTTACTTCACCGACCGCTAACTTTTCAGCAATGGTTATTCGTGATCGGGGTTGACCTAGAACATCGGCTTTGGCCTATTTGCATCTTGTTCATATAGAAAAGCCTTATCGTTCAAATTACATACTGGAAATAGTCACGAGAATAATTCCCTTGTGAAATTACTGGCCCATGTCACTGAAGGTGTTCCATTAACTGTCAAATGGGCCATATTATAGACATCTACATTGGGCCTTTAAAAAATAAGTAGCAATCGAATATCAGCTTGCCTTAACAACAGTTTCTGCTCTATCTTGAGGACTACTTTACATGTCTGATGTGTGATGCACAGATGATTCCAGGTTCTTGGTTACATTGTTTTTTGGTTTGTTTGTTTGTTTAAATCAGCGATGCACAATAAATGAAGGTGTAGACTTATTGTCACAGATGGAAAAATCACTAGTAGTCATTTTTTGGATAAGCACAGGTTGTTAACTGCAAGAGAATAGTCTCTTGTGCACAGTATTCTTGACCTTGATACAGCAGCTTTGACCAGGAGAGTATTCAATTATGCATAGATTGTTTACCCTTCCAATTAATGAATGCCTGTCTTGGATATTAACAGCTAGAGCAAATATTGCCAGAGGATAAGTTGCCAGCACGTCGGCCACAAGGACAGAAGAGGTCAGGTGACAGCAGTCCCCAGGCTACTCGTAGGACAAAGGTACTCTGGCATCAATTAACTTATAATAAACTGGCTTTTTTCCAGAAAATCTTCCAAAAGTGCTATCCGCAAAACTGTGTCCCAGAGCAAATAGTAAAGCAAAATGGTGCACATGATGGATCGCTGAATAACATTTAGCTACCTAATGCACTATCCATTCACTTCAAAACTCCTTTCCTTGGTCTTGCATTTGATCCCTAATACAAATCTTCTCTTACCCTAATTTAAGACAAAGTAGCACTACCTCAAAGGTGGACTCTTAAAACAAGCAAAATGCACACCCAATTGCATGCCTCCTTTTAAGGAATAGAAAATAATTGCAGAATGACGCTTCTTTGCATTTATAAATCAGCAAGAGATGATCTTGAAACTGTATGATGTATACTTAACTTTATGCAAGATTTCAGCGCAGGAAAGTTGAATTTGTTTTAGGCCCCGGTCCTGTAAAGTCTTATAACAGAGCACGAAGTTAAGCACACGCCTACATCTTTGCCAGATTGGGGCACTAGATTGTGATGTCTTTAAAGGGAGGATAGCCAGAACCTGGGACTGGACAATCATATGGATTACTTGATAATTGTTCTGTTCTCTTCATTGTGTCTGAAGCATCTGCACTGGCCACTGTCAAAGACAAGATACTGGGCTAGATGGACCCTTGTTCTGCTCCAGTGTGGCTGTCCTTATGTTTGTACAGCAACCAGCACAGTGGGTCTCAGCTCCCGATGAAGGCCTTTGGATGCTATGATAACATAAATGTTGATATATCACTGTTTATCTTTTTCATTCTGAGGGCTTTAGACCAGACCTATTGTGTGCTTCAGCCCATAAACCTAGCTTATCCATAAAAATAATTGTTGACTCACAGCTGAACACTTTTTGTTGGTATCCGTGAATAATAGTCAGCCTTCCAACAACCTAAACAGGGTCCATTTGGAGTAGTGCCATTGCAATCTTTTGAACAGATTCAGTCTTGAATTTCATATTTGCCCTAAATGCCCTAAGTGTTACAGCTCAAAAAAGCTTAAAATCCATCATTTCCCCCTCCCCCATTATTCCATTTCTTTCTTACCTGAACCACTTTTTTTTTTTTAATTGCAGTGGGTGGTTTTTGTTGAACTTGTTTATATGGGCCATTGAATTCGTGGATTTAGATCATATGTCCAGATACAAAGTACTTCTTATTGTGGAATGTTGATTTATTTACTTAAAGTAAGCTGTAATCACTTGCTTCTTTGGCAGGGTAAGATCATGCTGGACAAGAGCACAATGACTTATCGAACACCAGCTAATACTCCACAGGCCTCAATATTTGTTAAACAGAGTAGACTGCAGGCAACTAATCTATTTTTTTTTTTAAACTTAATTTCCTGGGTGGCTGTAAATCCTTCACAAGGTGTCTTTTCTGGTCACAATAGAGGAAATATCCACTTTAAAAAAAGTTATTTGAAGGCTGCTTCCACTCACTGAATTGCTTCTTATTAGAAAACAAAGAATTTGGTTATTACGTTTCTGACACAACTCTCCTTCCGGCTTTTGTGATCACAGCTAATGTTCCAGACTAGCACTGGGCACATAATTGCCCTTTCCCATTCATCTTGTTTTTGGTCATTGTAAATCCACCAAGATGAATCCTCACTCCAAAAAAGTTAACTATGATTTTCTTACTCTCTTAATTATCCACAACTTGTTCAGGGGCTTCAGCAGTTGGGAGTAAAGGATCCTGCATACAGTCTATTTACTAAATCTCCCACTATAAACTTTCTTCTCTTGTCAGGCAGCTGACACAACGGGTTGCTCAGTTGGCAAAGATGATGGTCAAGGTGAAACATGGTTTCCTGATCCCCGGTCTCCCATAGGAATAAGGTAATGCTCTTCAGCCATTCACATTTGATACAACCGCACTACTTATCAATAGCCTCTCTTCCTTCCTATTCCCTTGGCAGTTGAAAAGCTGAGACTCCACCAGGGTCTTCCATGGATGGTAAGGTCTCTGGTCAAAAATGTTGGTAGGCAGCACTGAGGTGAGGTAGGAAAGAACTACAGAAAGCGCATGACATACACAGCCGCTTCTTAGAATGTATATTCTCTTCAGCTGTCAAGTCTTTCCATAATGTGTTGGGGAGGAGAGGGGGGCATTAGCCAGGGGAATGCAGAAGTTGCAAGTTACTATATTTAAGTTCTTGGGTGACCCAGCCAATGGGCCTTGAATTGGGGAGACCTCTTTTACCTGAGAAGAGTCTAATCTCCATGGCGCAATGGATCTTTTTCTCTGAGTGCCATTGAGTACCATTTATCGGCCCTTGTGATATGGCCGCTCTTCACCTAGGAATTAGACACAGACTTGCTAACGCATTTCACATAACCTACCAAGCAGCTTAAAGATGGTGATGATGTTTAGTCCCCTGGGGCTGACTTGAGCCATTGATGTAGAGGTGAGAGAGGAAGGATTACTGGTTAAATCACTGGACTTGGGACTTGGGAGATCTGGGTTCAGTTCTGAGCTCTGCCACAGACCTTGAACAAGTCAGTTAATCTCTGTGCCTTATCCATAAAACAGGGAGGAGGATAACCCTTGTCTGTTTAGACTGTAAGCTCTTCAGGGACAGAGTTTCTCTCATGTGTATGTACAGTGCCTAGTACAATGGGGTTCCAATCTTGCTTGGGAATACTAGGTGCTACATAAAATACAATAATTAGTAGTACAGAGACTCCATATTGAACCACTGAATCCACTGGGCCATTCACTAGCGTCCACTCTTCCCTGTTCTGAGTTTCATAGGAGAGAAAACACTGACCCCAAATGGACTAGAACAAGAGATGTGCACTGTTCTAATGCACAAAAAAAGCTGGTGTCTCTTGTCCTTTTTGCAGCAGCCAATATCTGCTTGAAGAGACATGAGCTTTGATAAAAGGCTGTGTTCCTGGAGTGCTTTGAAGTGGCAACTAGAGGTACTGCCAATCAGTGTCACAATAAAAATGAACAGTTTAATTTTTTTAATCTGGGGGGCGGCATACAGATTCTAAACACCAGTCGTCTTTGTTTCAAAAATTCACTACTCCGTCACTGAAACTAGTGTAGCGGCTTTTAGCTGTTTCTCTCTTAGGTATGAGCTTCCTTTGCAGCTCTGCAAAAAAGCTACTTTCTAATTCTTTAGAGCTTCTCCTAGACAAGAACTCGTTTCCTCCTGCTGCCTTAGAAGGCCTTGCGGAGGAGCGCTTATCTTGCAGTGCAGCTCATTAAACAAAAGGAGTCCTGACCTGTGAATTTTGTTTCTGTTGGCTACCAACCAGAATGCAGTGTTTCCCAATACCACTTTACCATCACTGTTAACACAACAAATAGTGACCATATGGCAAAAGCCCATCTGGGAATGTATTCCTTCCAGTTTTATATTAAGGAAGGGCATGCTGGTCCATGCTGTGTTAAAATGAACTTCCTGGCTGCAATGGGTGCCCAGCCTGAGTTTAAAGCAATCCTTGGCTGTCCCCATATACGCAGTTCATAAAAACTACCTATTGTTATGTTTAATCTCAAAGTATCTTATTTGATCATATGGAGGTTTGCTTCAGCTTTGGCTATATTTTAGTTTGTCTTGATCACAAGAAGCCTGATCCCTGGTGCTATATTTCTCTGAGCCTGTGTGCTTAAGTTTGAAAGGTAACGGTGGATGTCTTAAACTTTAAAAGTTGTCTTAAACTTTACCATCCTTTTCACAGTCCTGCTAGGAGAAGATCAGTGAGAGAGAGTGACCCATCAACACAGAATATTGTGGAGAAATCCAAGGTGGAAAAGGAGAATCTTGAGGCAGCAGCATTAGAGCGGGAGGAGGCCCGTCGAGGAATCATACCGATGCCCATAAGGATTGCTATACTCGCTATCTTTGTTTTCATACTCTTTGTGTATGTAACTATGGAGACCAACCCAGACAATCCATTCACAAACTTCATCACAGGAAGAGGATAGTAGTGGTGTCCTGACACCCAGCTAGGGAGCATTTAGGAGTGACTACAAAACAAAGCAAACACCTTTTTTGCTCCCTACTTTCATGTGAACAAGCTCTTGAAATCATGAATTAAAAGACCAACAGAGGAAAAATATTAGTCACTGAGTTTTCTTTTGTCAAATATTCATTATATAGAGAGGCTCATAAGTCTTGGAGACCCAACTTGCTTCACAATTTATCACCTCACCTTGAGCTGGGGAGAAACAGACATGTATCTCATGATCAGATTCATCAGTTCATCCACTCGGAAGGGGTTTGCATTTTTCTAAACTACCAGTGGCTGACCATTGTCTTTCCACAAAATGAATGCTCTTTTATTGAACTGTTGCTCCCTTGTATTGGAGAAGCACTAGCTCAAGACCTAGAAAACAAATTGCACACCTCTGACAAGCCATGTAACAGCCAGCATGGTACCACACACAATGAGGAGCAAGTCTCAGGGTCCCTCTGGAGTGCCTTCTTGTTTCTTAACTATGACAGGAAATTTGCTTTCTTCTGCACTCCTCCGATTCTGGATGGTATCAAAAGTGAATACTGTGGTTGTCAGCACATTTCTGAGGCAATGTGTTTCCTCCTGTTTTAAAGTTGAACTGTCTTTTGTTTTTTGAAATACGGATAAGATCCTAAATCACTCAAGTTACGATGCTGTAAAAATTAAGATGCTTTAAAACAGTAAAGGAAAATAATTTCTTTTTACCTGCCAGGACCAAATTGAGAGCATTTAATGTCTGCATCTCTTATAGGAAAAACACAGAACTCTGAACTTAGGGCTTGACCCTAACGCATCACCAAAGCCTTATGAAATGTGTTTAATTTTAAGTCTACTCATGTAGTCAATTAACGGCATAAGATATTGAATGGTCTCTTCTAATTCTTAAAGGCATTTCATTTAGCCTAAGATATCAGCAAATCACTTTACGACTGTGTCTGATACCCTCACCTAAAATCTTGGATAAAGTTTCAATGTGAGGTAATGGATTATCTCTTTCCTAAACTGATAACTAGTAACAAGGAGAAAGGGCTTGACTCCTACAATTGTTGTGTATAATTCCACTGCCTCAGAAAATTCTCCCACTGTATTCTGAGTTGCATGTTCTAAAATGCTAGCTGCTTTGAAAAAAGCCATCTTTCAATATAGTAAATGCAAGGAAAGCTGGAAGATGCTATTTTTGCATGGCTTTGTATTTACATGGAAACACTTAACTGTTTCAGATTGTTGTGTAAGTACCAAGTTATTTTAAGTGCAATTGCTACAATGTTAAATAAAGAGCCTTGTGATATGAAGTCAGTTTCCCTCCTCAAATCCACACCTTGTGATTTCAGCCTTTGACAGCAGGGGCACGTAAGCAGCGATCTAGCTGTCACTCAGTTCCCGTCTCTAAATCTTGTGTTGTATTTTCCAGCTGAAATTGGTTGCTTAGGTCTGGTTATTTAGGATGGAGAATGGGAGATGTAGTTTGTACACCCTGTTCTAGAAGGGTTTTAAATCTTCCTCTGAAGCAGCTAGTATTCTGCTTTTTGGCATATCCGCCTCAATGGACCACTGTTCTGAGCTAGTATGGCAACTTTTGTGTTCCCAAAATCTGTCTTAGTTGTAAAATATATTGCCTCTGATAGAACTGGTTTGGCCTAAGCAACTAGCTTTAAATTTTGTCCTCTTACATTCAGAAAGTTTGGTGCTTTTTATGTGATGAAAAGAGCTAGGTATTATTGTCTCCCTTTTCCCTGCAGATTCTGAGAAACTTTCTCTTGCCTCTACAGATACTTTCAAAACTTACCTTAGTTTTGAGATAAGTTCTGAATACGGGGTAATGCAGTACAGGGCTTGTCTACATGAACACTGAGTTTGTGGCAAACTGGGGTGTGAATCTAGCTCGCACTAGGCTGCTGTGCACTGACTGTCCATGTGCACTTTTCTGAAGCACACAAACAGTTCAATGCGCTTTAATCTACTCCTGTTTCAATCTGCACTCTAACTTACCGTGAACTCTGGTGTAGACAAGCCCACAAGTGCTTTGAAGAGAACCTGTCATTTTCCCAGCATCTAGATGTGATCTGAGACCACACCAACCTATGTGCTGGATTTACATGATAGTCTTCATGGAAATACAAAGGATGTTGCACTGGAGAGAGTTGTATGTTGAATGGGTAGTTCACATGAACATCAAATTTTGTTACTTTTGTCTGCAAGTTCTTTTAAAGCCTGTTCCTCTCCATTACCAGCAGATCAATTAAGTTTATAATACACTAAGAAGAAGCAATATTAACCAGACTTCCTGTCTCTTGGCATTAGCTGCTTAACACCATGGAACATGTTGTGGGGCCTGTCCGTGCGCTTCCCCCACTGGGTTAATGCAAAGAAGCTAGTGAATTTACTCTTGTCCGTCATCTAAACCAGTGGTTCTCAACCTGCGGGCTGCTTGTGGCCCAATCAGCACACAGCTGTGGCCCATGTGACATCCTCTGGGCCATACAGCTACTATATATATTGTGTGGATGCAGCCCACATAACACACCGAGAGCTGCATATACAGCCCACAATGGTAAATAGGTTGAGAACCACTGCTCTGGACATTACGTGCTTCTTGCTTCTCCTGCTGCCATCTACTCATGAGAAAAATGTTAGCATGCAATGCCCTCTCCCTCACTAGGTGATATTTCTTGATCTAGGTCCTGCAAGGGCAAGTATATATCGGTGGGTATTTATTTCTTAATTTTTGGTTTGCTGGGCTACTATGTTCGGTGCTGTACATTCTAAGTGAAGATACCGGGGGGGTGGGGAGGCTGAATTTGATTTATTTCAACAAATGCAGAAAACTGGCTTGCTGGATCTGCTGAAAATGCCTAGTATTCAAATTTTCCCCTAACCTATAGCTATATCTGCTTCCCTGTAATTGATTGACCTACTTTAAGAAAGCATGTAATGGATTGAAAGCTTAGTTAATCCTTGTCAATATTTTATTCTGTTTTTTTTTTTTTTTAAATCCTTCTCACCTTGGAATGGAGCAAAACAAGCAGCTTCCTCAACCTCCAGAGAAGTTTTGTGCCAGCTGTTACCCATCTCCATTGAGCTAGACAAGGCAGCAGTTACCTTGCCAAAGTGATATAGGAAGCAATGCTTCTATACCCCAGGGAGCTAACTTAGCACGTATTGTGCTTGTTCATTTTACAGAACAGATCAGCAAAACAAACACACGAACAAACATCATGAAGGTGTTTGTAAGGCGTCGATAGAAGGTGAGCTGTGCAACACCAGGGTATCAGCTTTTGAAAAGTGATAGTTACAGGCAATATTCTCGTGCGTGGAAGGTAGCTTTAACACAGTCCGTAACTAATAGTGCGTGTGTTCTTGGCAAATCGCGTATATCCATGGTACAGGGCAAGAAAATGTTGGTGCCTTGCTGCAGGGTTCCTGATGGGCACAGTAAGGCAAGGGGCGTCAGAAATTGCATCCGTGCTAGCCAACGCCTATGGTAAAACATTGGTCCGAAGTTCAGGGATCATCCTATAGTGCAGCAGGGCACCTATTCAAGTTGAAATGCTGCTGCTTTCATTTTCAGCAGCACGCTGTGGGCAAAACAAGGGAATAAGGAAGTGATCCATGGAGAACAGAGACAGAAAAGACCTTATTAGCTTATGCTCCATCCTCCTCCCCTTTGTGGTCTTGTTCCCTGCAGTATACCATATTATTATTACAGTCTAGGGTTACCATATCTAATAAATAAAAAAAAGAGGACCCTCCACGGGCCCTGGCCCTGCCCATTTTCCCACCCCCTATCCCCGCCCCAACTCCACCCCTTCTCCGCTCCCTCCCACTCCCAGCCACGGGGAAAGGGCTGCCCCAGTGCTACCGGCTTCAGGGTTTGCCGGGCAGCCCCCAGACCCTGCGCCTCTGGCGGGCGCTTCCCCAACACAGCTGGAGCCCGGGAGGGGAAGCGCCCAGCCGGGGGCGCAGGGTTTGGAGGCTGCCCGGCAAACCATGAAGCCGGTAGCGCTGGGGCAGCCCTTTTCCCGTGGCTGGGAGTGGGAGGGAGCGGAGAAGGGGTGGAGTTGGGGCGGGGATAGGGGGTGGGAAAATGGGCAGGGCCAGGGCCCGTGGAGGGTCCTCTTTTTTTTATTTATTAGATATGGTAACCCTAGACTGTAATAATAATATGGTATACTGCAGGGAACAAGACCACAAAGGGGAGGAGGATGGAGCATAAGCTAATAAGGTCTTTTCTGTCTCTGTTCTCCATGGATCACTTCCTTATTCCCTTGTTTTGCCCACAGCGTGCTGCTGAAAATGAAAGCAGCAGCATTTCAACTTGAATAGNAGCCCCGTGCCTCCAGACCCTGCGCCGCCGGAGCCCAGGCAGGAGAAGTGCCCGGCTGGGAGTGCAGGGTCCGGAGGCACGGGGGCTGCCCGAAGCCGGTAGCGCTCGGGCAGCCCGGCTCTTAAACAGAGCCGAAGAGTCGGGAGGAGCAGAGCCGCCATTTTCCCAGACATGTTCGGCTTTTTGGCAATTCCCCCCGGACGGGGGTTTGACTGCCGAAAAGCCGGACATGTCCGGGAAAAAGAGGGCGTATGTTAACCCTATTACAGTAACTTACAGCTTCCTTCAGACAGGGCTCCATTGTGCTACTGTACAGACAAAGAGTAAAAGACAACCGCTGCCCCAAAGAGTTGACATTATTTGACTAGGTCCTCACTGACAACCTGTGTTTGTTAAATGCACCTGACTATCCAGCTGTAAAAACATACTGGAGACCAGGCACTGTAGTTCTACTGTGAGGTAAGCTAGGCAAGGTCAGCCATGGGTGTGGGTATAGTGCTAACCTCACCTAGCTACCATGCGGCAAATGCTACACATGTCTTGTCTTCTTTTAGGATTTTACAGCAAGATAAATATCACGTGTTATCTCGCTGTATTTCAAAACCCAAACCTTTCAATGAAGACAAAGTCGTAGATTGAGGCATGAATGGGAGGAGGGGACATAACTGAATTTGGCATGGCTCTATAGTGCTTTGTCAGGCTTGTTATCAAGTAGTTGGACTTCCATTTCCCTTGAACGACAATCCTAGAGTCTATTCAGTCTCTCCTGTGTGTGTTGGTTCTTCCATTATTCTTTACTTTCCCAAACTTTTTGGATTGCCGCGTATGTATGTACTCATGAGGAATGCCTCGTGTCGTGTGCTCTTGAGACGTGGCCTAGAACATATTGCAGTTGTAAGAAAGTTTATGCCGGGATGCAGTTTTGTTGCTGAAATTAAGTGGCCAGTTTTGGGGGGGCAGGGAAGAGGGTTATGCTTCTTCTTACTATTTCTGCAGTAATCAAGGCTGCTCTTCCATCTCAGCATGGCCTCAGACTATGCCCTCCGTAGCCAGGGATCTTTACGGCCAGCCCATCTGCTGAAGGGTGATGATCATGATATGAAGCGCTGAGGCCGCTGCAGCGTATGCTGAGTAAGAGCAGAGAACCACAAGCAGTTGCTCATCTTGCTTTGCTTAAGACAAGCCCCTTGAATGATTTCTACCTTATGAGATCCATAATAATGATATTGTGATCACAGTGCACGTTGTACAGCCAATACTTGCATCTTGCACTGCTTTCGATAGGTGTGGAATGGCAGATAGGTAAAGCATTACCATGAATGGTACTTTATCCAGCATCACTAGAGTTAGCGGGAGCTTTATTCTGGGCTCCAGAATGATGAATAAACCAGATTCTACTATAGAGAGATCACAAGTGGGTTGTAGTTCATTAGTTAGCCAAATGAGCACAGAGGAAAATAAACAGGGCTCTACATGCCTGTTTTCATTTTTATTTTAAGGTGTCAAACATCTGGTGGAAGCTCAGTAACTCCAAGTTGTTCTAGGGCCATCGTTACTTGGCTGAAAGCTTTTTGCCTGAACTGGAATTTAACAGTACTTGGAAACTCAGATGTTACAAATAACAGTGAGTTGTAAATTTCTTTTGCAATAAAAATGTGATGTTCAGACTCAGCCTAGATGGGCTATTTCTCTCGCGCGTGCACTCGCTCTCTCCTAAATCCATTTTATAGGAGTTTGGGGTCTTTAAACTTGATATGCTGTACACTTAGGGCATTAGATGGTAAGATTTCAGTAATAAATTTGCTGAGTTTCAGTTGAACATAGCTGGACAGTCCATATTTGCAAGCAGAATGTTGGAGGTATCTTTTATGCCTTTTTCCACAAGTTTAGAGCTCGTGTGGCCAACTTTAGGGTAGAATTTGCACGACTTAGTATTTAAGAATTAAAAAAATTTTTTTTTGATTTTTAATAGGAAAATCGTGTTCTAAGGTGGATTTAAATAGAGTTTAGTTACTTGTGAGTGTAGAGAGGGCCTAATCTCTACTTGTGTAGCTCAACTTCAGTCAATAGAGTTACACTTGCAGAGAATTTGGCCTGGGGCTTTCCAAGTAGTAGGGACAACATGGGAGAAGAAATGTGTGGAGAAAGCAAAGGATCGGTATCCAGCAGGTGAGCAGATGGAAATGGGAACTTGAAAGTGAGGATTTGCAGCTAGAACTTGGTAGGTCAGGTGAGAGGAAGGTAGGAAAGGGATGTGAAGTGGGGAAATGACGTGGTCAGATCAACAGGACGGGGAGTTGTGTTTTAAGCAGCAGCATTTAATCAGTTGGCTCTTCAATAAAGGAAGCAGCCAAAGGAAGTAATTAGGTCTCTGAGCTGAGACAAGATAAATGATTTCATAAATGCTCAGCAGGAATTCCACTCCCTGTATTTGGGCTCAGAAAAGAGTCTCTGGAGATCAGAGGCAATTCAAATGCACGGTAAGTCTGTGGAGCCCATGCACCTTAAGGAACCTGCAGTTCCCAATGAGTTTAAATGGAGTTGTGGGTGCTCGGCATCTCTGAAAATCTGACCCGGAAGCTCTGATTTAGCAAAGCGCTTGCCCCGTGCTTAAGTCCCATTGAAGGTAAATGCTTTGCTGAGTCATGGCATACGTGAATGGGTGAGGGTAGCGACGTGGCCTGAGTGCTTCACTCTCTCAGAGCCTAGGGAATAAGTCCTTCCTCTGCTAGTTCATTGTGTCTCACCTCTAGCCTTTCAAGCCTCCATTTCAGAACCACTTCCAACATTGTGCTCTAATTGTGCTCTGTGGGATTTCATTTCAAGGCTATGCATTGACTTTAATGGCCAATTGGCTAAAAAAAAATAAAATACTCTTCCATTATGCTCTGTCTCCTATCAGTGTACTCTATACAAAATGTTATAAACAGGACCTTTTGTACTAGTGCAGATTAGACTGCAACCCAGAGCTGTTTATATCTTTGCTGAAGCTATGATTCTGTAGCGTTCAGCGCACAGCGTGGAGAGAGGGGTCAGATTTATTCCCGATGTCACTTTGTTGAAGGTAATGAAGTTTCCAAGAACAGCTTTGGCCTCTTAATATTGAATATGACATTGTTGTCACTTGATCTCATAACACTTTAGAACGATTAATCCTCACAATCTCCCCGGGGGAGGAAGGTAAGATTTATTACCTCATTTTACAGATGGGAGAACCCAAGGCAAAGAACAGGTTTCAGAGTAGCAGCCGTGTTAGTCTGTATCCGCAAAAAGAACAGGAGTACTTGTGGCACCTTAGAGACTAACAAATTTATTAGAGCATAAGCTTTCGTGGACTACAGCCCACTTCTTCGGATGTGAATCTCGCCACATTCTGCTCTGTGCAAGGCAAATTTCTTTGACTTTGCCTTCTCTACCATAAACATACAGCTGTGTGTTGATTAGATAGATATAGCTTATTACCCACATACTCCATATATGTGTATATGTGTGTGTGTGTGTGTGTGTGAGTGTGTGTACAGATGGTGTCTAATATAAGCATGCGTGTGTATATGAATCCAAAACACACACAGCACTGCTCCCATATCTCCCCTGGGGCGAGGATGACTGAACATGTAACAGATGTTAGTCCCTATGCTCAATGCACACCTGGAAGGTGCTCTGATATTACAGCGAGGCGTGTGGTGTAAGAACCTATACAGACTCTAAGAGGCCTTGTGCAAGCTCCCATGAATTAGTGGCAGAGTTGGGAATAGTGAGTCCATTCTCATGGCTCCCACAATGCTCTACCCACTCAACACGTTGCTCACGTGACTTGGTGCCACAGATGCACTCTTCAATCCTTACGAGTGAAGCAAAGTGGGAAATGGTGCCGCTTTTATCTGAACTCCGAAGGCTGAGAGTAGCATGATATGGACTGATCACCTTTGCTAGCCATAGGAAGCTACCAAATAACAGTAATGAAGGTGAGAGTCTGCATGAAAGATCAAGTGTCATGGTGGAGTCTCCATCACTGACCATTTATAAATCCAGACAGAATGTTTTTCTAAAAGATCTGCTCTAGGAATTACTGTGGGGAAGTTCTGTGGCCTGTGTTATGCAGACTATAGATGGTCACAATGGTCCCATCTGACCTTAGAATCTCTGAATTAGTATTACAGCAGCCCCAACCAAGACTGGGACCTATTGTGGTAGGTACCATATATACATGGAGTGAGCAGTCCAGCCATGATAAAGAGTGGGAGAAAGGAGGGATTTGTATAGAGGGGAAACTGAGGCACAGAGGATAAATGACTGGCCAAAGGTCACACCAGGTATCCAGCCCTCTTGAGTTCTGTAGCAGTGCCTGAACCATCCCATTGTCTTGCCCTTTTATCATCTGTTTCAGTAGATGTATGAAATCATAGTTACGGAGTCTGGCTGGGGATTTGATCAGTTTTCCTGTCTTACAATTAATCCCACTGAGGGTGAAAGCCTTGTGCCTTTTCCTTTATGTTCAGAGAGATAGCAGCAATGTTCTGTAGAGAGGACTGGTAGGAGGGGCCTGTCCATGGAGACTGATTGCTGGGAACACGAAGCAGGAAGGAGAGTCTGTGCTCTCTTGGCTGTATTATCTCCCACTCTCTGGATTTTATCTCCTTTTCCTGACTGCTCTATGTCCGTTCCATAGCCAGGAGCCTTATTCTAGTGCTTCATCCCATAAACTTGGAGAGAACCCCTCAAGCTGGCTAATCCACCATGGCGACTGCTTCGCCTGACCACAAATCTGACACTTTATTTACTTTGCTTGGGCGCAGACCCTTCTGCTTCCTCTCCAGTCACTTTGCGAATGTAAACGCCTGCTGCTGGTCTGTGCTGTGACAGCTCTCAGCATCCCGCCAGGGCGTGGCTTCCTGAGGCAGCCTGTTGCTTAGAATGGAGGAGATAGCAGCAGCTTGTCCTTTCTTCAGAAAATACTTCACAAATGTCTGAGTTGCATCTGCATCTGGGAGAGAAGGAGCAGCTGGCTTTGGTTTGGTTTGGTTTTTTTCATTCTTTTTTTTTTATATCTGGCTAAAGAGAATTACTGCCCCTATATCCAGGAAACACAAGGTCCAATCCTGCTGTCTGTTATGCCCCTGTCAGTGCAGAGAAACTTCAGTGGAATAAGTATAGAGTGATCCAGTAGATTGAGCATTAAAAGGATCCCTAACTTGTAGCATCAATAGTTCAAACGTGTCCGGTTACAGAGACCCTGCTAGATAAAAAGAAAGGGCTATATTTGCACCAGCTTTTGTTTCAATTATCTGGTTGTTTATATTTTGCCTCTGTGTCTTTCCCTCCATCCTCTGTGCTCTGAATTCCGATCAATGAACTGGGAGGAATGATTACTGGACTAGGGTCCACTCTCCTTTCTTAACCAACTAGCCCCTCCTCTGCTGTGCTTGTTGCAGCTTCCCCTTCGGTCGTACCACCCACAGATTGCTGGCAGGCTGCCGTCTCAGACTGCCTCTCCCACCCATCTAATTTTACGCACTGCAGCCTTCTCCTCTTGAGACCTGTCAGCGAGGATCTGTGCTAGGCAGAAATAGCCCTGGGAGAGTAATGACAGCAAAATGGTTGCTAAATAGGGAATGGCTGGGGCACTGCAGCAGAAAGGTCAATTATAATCAACTTGTCTCCATATTCCTCAGAGACATCCCAGGGATGAGGAGCAGCTGGGGCTGTAAGGCGTCTTAGAGAGCTGCCACTGATGAAGACAATAAGGTATCAGACGGATGGGACTATCACCTTTTCCTTATGCATTTGCTGTGGTGGTACTGTCTTCTCCCATTGTTGTGAACATAGCTCTGCCCAATCTACTAGTTGCTCCTGTTGTTTTGCAAGGCTTCAGATACTTGCAAAAGTGCCTAGTGCCTAGAGGCTTGTGACCTAACTTTTCATCCACCCAACTGTGGAGCTAGAGAATGAATGGACTTCTGAATGCAGGTCCTCGCCTACCAGTACAAGGTTCTGCCCTGCTGGCATGCAAACTAAATGGTGTACACCTGTTTAGTGATTAACACACTTGCTGTCTTTAAGGCTCAGCTGAAGTTCCCCAAAGTATTTTCAGAAATTCTTATGACCACTACACTTCCTCGAGGGCTTTCTCAACCAGCTGATCTCCAAATGAGTGGCAGACACTAGCTAAACCTAACACCCCCCTTGTGCGGTGAGTAAATGAAGTGCCCATTTTACGGATTTCCAAACCAATACACAGAGTTTAGGTGGCTTGCCTGGAGAGCTCACAATCAGACGGTGGCTGAGCAAGGAACAGAATCCATAAGTCTCAACTCTCATTCCCCTGATCTAACCACCAGAGCACATTCCTCTTCCTGGTCAGGGAATAGAGCTCATGACACCTGATTCCTAAGCCACCTGCTCTAACCACTGGACCCCATACTCCCCCACCCCCTCAAGCTATGAATAGAATCTCAGAGTCCTGACTCTGATTTGCCTTGTTCAAACCATTAGACAAACGCACTCACTCACTCTTTCTCGCTCTCTGAGCTGGGAACATAATGTAGAAGACCTGATTTTATGATCTGCTATCCTAACTGCACTGCCTCCTGTACTGGACTATGTAGGAAATCATCTTTTGCCTTCTTTACATACAGGACAGTATAACTGAACTCGGAGAGTAAGGAGCTCTCCATGACAATGGCAAACTATTGGTTTATTTCCATGGGCTTCCATTTATCACAATGGTAATCCTGAGTAGAGATCCGCTATTTTGATTCCTGCTAGGTCCCAAGTAAGCTTTCTCCATAAGAACAAACATTTTCCCAGCTGTAAATAAACATGGACTTACTTTTTTTTTTTTTTTTTTTTTTTAAGCCGATGGCTTATTTTTCACCCCATTTCTATAGGCTGGCTTGTTATGCAGCTTAGCATCTTCTGCTGCTGATGATGAAATGCTACTAACTGGCTAATTTTGAATGTTGCTCTCATGTATGTATCTTTTCAGCCACTATCTTTTCTTAGAGGCTGCCTCTGCTGAAATGATGACCCTCTGTCAGAGGGTCAGGTGCAGCCGGTGAACTTCTCCCCTTGAGAGAGCCTGAAGCTCTTAGCTCAAGTTTCCAAGGATTGAGGTGACTAGCTGTGGCAGAACTAGCTGAGGGACCTGCACTGAGGGAGAATTAATTAAATGCCAGACTGCCAGATCTATGAGAGAGACTGTCAGTGAGGAATGGATCTAGCCGCTCTAACTCCACAATACAGGCCTCTACCATGTAAATGAAACGGCTAATTTTGCTCTCTGTGAGCAGTAGCAGATGGCGATCCTGTGTGGGTCAACCAGAGTGGCACCAAGACATGCTTGGCTAATGTGCTACGCCTCTTTTCCCCTGCAAATAAATCCCACACTGCTGAATAGACTTCAGGTCTCCTGCTCCGAAGAAGATTCCTGTCTGTTGGGTGGCTGAGCCACCACTAGAGTCCGGGGTGTGTGGAACGAGCCGTTTGTTCTCTCCCATCACCCTCCGCCTGGTCTCATCACTGCAGCTCAGCCACGGGACCCATCAATAGCAGAGGGGCTGCTGCAGAAGCTGTAGCAGGATGATCCAAGGGATGAATCTGGCTCATAGTGTATTAGTTAATGAAGGCCGGGAAATTAACCCTTTATTAGCTGCTCTAAAACACCTTGCTGCATAAAGCATACATGCAAAACCAGTATCTGGTCTGATGCCACCAGGTAAAAGATCCACGAGGCGGGTTAGTTTCCTCCCGAGGATGTAATATGCCTAGGAAAGAGCAGGGGGAGGAAAAAATGGCTGCCTCTTTGACCAACCGCATATATTAAGAATATATTAGTTGAATCTTAAAGGCTGCAGGTGCTATGGGAGGGAACCTGAAATTTGTAGCGTTCAGCCTATTTGTGTAATTTACAAGAGTCCCGACAATTCTACTGCTGCTGTTCCCATGGAAACAGATGTTGGCTTGCAGAAAATCTTTACAGGTTTTGTTGTTTGTTTTTAAATTTAAGTCCTCCTGCCTCGTTTTCAGAGAGGCAGGACACTTTTGCTACCTAGTCCCTGTTTGCCAGGGCATGCCAGAGTTTGACTGGGCTGTTCCCAACCCATAAGCTACCTTAAGCATCTTGAGATCCCTCTGCATCTGTCCCCATGCCAAGGCAATGCTAAGACTACCCATGAAAATGAGGACACCAGCTGGAGTCAATCCATGGGTGGATTTTGTTCTGCTTGTTCTGTAGTTGTACTTGACATTGTTCTCTGCTCTGACCATATTTCAACATCATAAGTTGCTAGACGAACCTCCCCCCCACCCTGCCCTTTCTCTCTCCCACTCATCTAATGGAACAGTCTGACTTCCAAATCTGTTTGGTGAGTTTGTTTCCATGGCAGTTGCTGTCTGTCTCTGCGTCCCTCCCTTTCATTACAGAGCAGGCCCCCAGCAGCCAGGGAGATGGTGTAGGTGGAAGGAGGTCTAGTAACTATGCACACTGCTGTGGCTTTTTTACCATTTAAAAAGCAACTGCTAGGGTAAACCAACTCCTATCTTTGTATATGAAGACTCTCGAGTCTCTGTAGCATGTTACGTAAGCTTGGTTCTTAAGAGACAGACAGTTATTTTCCAGCTTGTCAGGTCTGGCTCAGACAGCAGGGGAAGTCATCAATCATGCAATGAACACGTTGGATTTTGTGGCCGAGCTGATCTACCATCTCTGCAACACATTTCTCTATCTAGAACAAACACACTTTCTTTCACAATCTTGATCTTTCACTTCTTTTGTCTTTTGCAGATGTTAACGTGATGCAGTTTATTCTCCCTGGGAAGGTAAGTCTCTCTGAATTACTCTTTTAAGAAATGATTGCCAGGCAAATGAAGGATCGTAATGTTATGTTTTAAAAAGTGGGGTGAATTAGATGCTGATGGGCTAATAGCATTAGCCCTTATGAATGATTTTATTAGCAGTAGCTAGAATGAAACCATGAGGAGAGAGACTGTGCAAGCTTCCACACATGGATCTCTGTTGATACATCCATGATCTACCCTGCAACATCTCTGGTATCCTGTTAGTATTCATATTACTGTAGGACCTACAGACCCCAGCTAAGATCAGGTCATATGGTGCTAGGCACTGTGCATACACATAATAAGAGACAGTCCCTTCCCCAAAGAGCTTACAGTTTAAAATAGACCAAAGATGGGAGGGGAACAGAGACGGTATGTTGTCCAAGATCACACAAACTTATCGACAAAGTCTGGAATAGACCTTCTGAGCCCCAGTTCTGGGCCTTCCCATTAGACTCCCCTAGTACTGGCTGGCTCAACCCATTTTATGTTGCTCAGTAATGTAACCCATGCCAGCTTGCTGGGGCACTCTGCACCCTTCTAGTGATGGCTGGACCATCTGGAGGTTGATGAGCCTGTGACAGCCTTGGCTCAGAGAGGTGGGTCTCTTCAGTTGGGCGTAACAATTCATGCACTGGCTGGAGGACAACAGCTCCAGTCTGATGGATTTTGAGATTTCAGAATTTGGCTTCGTTGGGCATCGGAATGAAACCTGAATGTTTTGGTTGTGTGGTTTTTTTTTTTTTTTTCAAATTTCGATTTCAACGGCTTTTGATTAGATGTTCTGTTCCATGTGTGTGAGAGAGAAATTTGAAATAAAGACATTTCAAAATGAAAAAGCAAAATGTCTCATTCCCCAGTTGTTCAGCTTTGTTTGAATGTTCCCTTCTCCCCTGTCCCGCCCCGTTTTTTCCCCGAAACAAAAATTCGGAAAAATTTACAGGACTCCACTAAGTGTTTCGAATATGATGGGGGAGCTGCATTTTCCAGGGGCAAACGGTTCCATTGACATTTTTCTGAGCTGTTCTAATCCAGAGATCTCCGGTTTGGTCCCTGCTTTTGACCATCCACACACATGTTTTTCTGAGGCGAACAAAAGTCTGCTAGGGAGCACGGCAATCTCCGTTTTAGAGCTGCTGAAAAATGCGTCAAAGGTTTTCACCAAACAGTTTTTTTGTTTTTAAGACTTGAAAATTCTACAACAAATATTCACTGGAATTTCACTTTTTGAAATTTTTTGACCAACTCTCTCCGTTTTCATTTTTCATGCCACCGGCTCCAGAGTCTAAAAGCATCTTAATGTATGTAATGCATAGTGATAGGCACTGTACAGACACATAAGAAGAGAAATGATGATCATTAGAAGTGGGAGCCTAAGCCACCAAATTGGAACACTCAGGGAGTTTGAATCCAAGGTTTCAGAGTATCCTAGTAGAAACACAGGGGTCAGTAGTGAAATTTAGATTCAGATTCTGACCCCCCCTCAGGTCCCTCCTCAAAGTTTGGGCATGTTCAGATCTGGGGGGTTGGTTCAGGTCCTCCTCTGAGGACAACACTTACATGTAGGATGAAATAATTGATGGGGGAGGAGGGTCTAACCATTGCCTTCTACTGAATAGGCTTTCCGACCTTCTGAAGCATATGTTATCATTGTCCTCCTCTAGTGGTTGCAGCCAACAGAGAGGCTATACAATCTAATACTCCTATAGCTAATAAAGATAATTTTTTAGTTCAGGTGGCTTGGAGCACTAGGTCCTTGGGTTTTCTATTCCTGCTGTTGACCTTGAAGTCCAGGTGCCCCTCAACCTGCGTGTGGGGAAGCTGACAGCTGTGAAGTCATGCTCAGTCTCCGAATCACTGGGATTGTATTGCACAGGCAGGTGCAAACTGTGGGCCCCGATCCTGCCATTGGACCTTAGTGCCTATCCAAATCCACAATGAGTTAAGCGTGCAGAAGTGGCTCTGAATTCAGGACTGGAGCTTGTGGCAGTTGCTATTGTAATGCTGGTGACTACGCTCCAGGCTGTTGCGGTGAAAGGATGCAAAATGCAACAATAAATAGAGAAATATCCAGTTTTTAGTACTTCCCGTCCCCAATTGCATTGGCCCTCACTATGTCACAGGGTGTAATGTTTGTTCCATTTTGATTTCTACTGAGACCCTTATATACATAAAGTGCATTACAGAGCTGAACTGTATAATACACAGTAACTTACCCTGTGATGTAAACTATGCAGCGTGCATGGTAAGAATAGCCCTGCCCATTCACAAAATAGCTGAGATGCCAAGTACCAGTGGAGCCTCTTGAGAAATAATAATAAAAGGCATCATCATAATTACTAAAAAAGAAAAGACTATATCCAGCCATTTCCTCTATACCTGAGCTTTGCATAGTGCCAGATCTTGGTCCATTTGCTAGCACCTCCCATGCATTTACAAGCATAGCAGTTAGAAAAATTACTTTTCTATGAAAGATTTGGAAAGAGATGAACAATTTTCATTAATGTTTTGTTCACTGATTTTCTTTTTTTGGAGGTGGGGGAGTCGTTACAAAAAATTAAACCCACAACTGTTTGGTATTCAGTTCCCCAAAAATGGGGGGGATCATTTTTGGTTACTGAAATGTTTTCATTTTTCAGTATCACTATTATTTTAGTTGTATTGCATTGGTGCCTTGGATTCCCAGTCATGGGCCAGGACCCCATGGTGCTAGGCGCTGTACAGACAGAACAAAACAATGGCCACTGCCCAGAGAGCTTCCCATCTAAGTACTGAGTGTTTTACTTTTTTTTGACAAAAACACAACTGTTTTTTTTATGAAAATGGAAGTCTTGGTGAAAAATCTTCAATTTAATCAAAAAGCCGTTTTTTGTGGGGGGAAAAAAGTTTCCGTGAACTTTTTTCCAACCATCTCTCCTTACAGGTCCGGATCCTGCTTGGAAAACAGTGGCAAACCTCCTAAACCCTGACCCACAAAAAGAGGTGTGTGACTGTGTGTGAGACTAGTTCCATTGGGACTACTCGCATGCTTAAATTACACAAGTGCTTAGGTGCCTTGATGGATGGCTGGAGCTCTCTTGCCTCTTTTCACTTATTTATCCACAGTGGCTGTTTCATTTTGGGGCACATCAGATTCCCTTTCCACAGTTCCTCTCCCTTACCTTATAATTTATACTCTACTCAACTAGGTGTTTCATGGCCTGAGAAGACTTTTCATGATGATGTTCCCACCTCCATAGCAGTCAGCTCAAATCTTGCAAATTCCTTGGTGTCTAGGTTTTCAGCTGTCTGGATTGAGTGGTAAACAGTCTGTTAAATAATAATAACTTATAAATACTAAGTGTCTAATAAAACCAAACCTCTAATAAGCCCCCATTAAAATGCACGTTGACATTCTTTTTAATTTTTAAAGAGGCAAATGCATTTGTAATTAGCATTTTAACATTAGATTGGCCATGTTCCTAAGGTTTCTATTTAAATGCAAATTAAATCCTCCCACTGGAAAGCTAATCGGAGATGAAAATAGCTGGTAGGGGATGGGAATTTGCTTCCATGTGGAGTCATTTTAGTCATCTTGCTGTTGATTTCTTCATTTTTTATGGCCTGGTTTGCTTTAAAAATAGAGTTCCTATGTAGAACTGCATGAAACATCTGTAATAATTAACCTTGCTTGGTTCCTGACAACACTGAAAGTTAAGCTCAGACTCTCCGAAAGGTTTGCTAGCTTTCTGCAAACATGGACTAAAGTTAGAACTAGCCTGGGCCCAGTTTTGGACGATCTAGCGCTTGGTTTCACATAGTAATCAGGTCAGAGAGGAAGGATGGTCCTGCGTTAGGATCCTAGAATAGGATTTCGAAGTTTCGTTTCCAGCTCTGCCACGCACTCCTTGTGTGATGATGGGCAAGGCATCGGGGGCCAGATTTTTAAATGTACACCTCTACCCCGATATAACGTGACCCGATATAACACGAATTTGGATATGATGCGGTAAAGCAGTGCTCCAGGGAGGCGGGGCTGCACACTCTGGCGGATCAAAGCAAGCTCGATATAACGCGGTTTCACCTATAACGCGGTAAGATTTTTTGGCTCCCAAGGACAGTGTTATATCGGGGTAGAGGTGTATTTAGGCACCTAAAGATGCCAATAGGAACTTAAGAGGCGCTTAGGCCCTTTGGAAAATCCAACTAGGTGCCTATCTGCATCTGTAGGCATCTAAATACCTTTAAACATCTGGCCCTTAACTCTCTCAGTGCCTCAGTTCCCCATCTGCGAAAGGGGGACTCCTTGTCTGAGCTAAGCACACATGCAACCCATACTGAAAAGAAACTGAGTCTGTCTCCCTGTGGTGTCTGGTGTACATAACAGCTTAAAGAGGCTACTACAGATCAGATAATACTACAAGGGGACATTACAGGGCTGAGATCTTTACGTCAAGTGATAGCTGCTCATGCTTTTAGATCTGAAGCGTGCTGGTTCAAACCCTACTAACTATCCAAGCCTGGGTGACTATACACAGATGTGCATGTGCTGTTTTAGGACGCATCCCGTATCTCAAGGAGCTCATAGATTTAGGAAGTGGTATCCAGTGGGATCATCAACCATTTTCTCAGGTATATGTGAATGTGAGAAATTCAATGTGGAGAGAGTCAGCCAAAATAAGTGGTAAAGAGAATGAATTATGAGATTGTCATAGTTTAGGGAGCTCCTCAGTAGATGTTGATGTTGGCTCCAGGAAAAAACTGCTCTAGGCCATTATGCAAATATAACTTTGGGAAGTAGTTACTGGGATATACTTTGAGATACAAGGTTGATTTGAGGAACATCTTTTATTGATCCAACTTCTGTTGGTAGAAGAGACAAGCTTTTGAGCTCCACAGAGCTCTTCTTCAGGGCTGGGAAAGTTAATCAGGGTGTCACAGCTGAATACAAGATGGAACAGATGGTTAAGCATAAGGAGTTAACGCATGTTGCAAGAAATTGTTCAAGATGAAGTGGGCAATTAACACCTCTGCAGTCACAGGACAAAGGCAAGTTAGTGGGTTACAGAGTGTTGTAATGAGATATAAAACCAATGTCTCTATTGAGTCCCTGATTTTTGGTGTCTAGCAGAGTTATGAAATTTAAGATCCCAGGCTCCTCTTCTGAAGGTGTGTGCAGGTTTCCTTTGAGGATGAAGACTGAGAGGTCAGCTGTAGAGTGTTCTTTTTATGAAAAGTGATCAGCAGCAGATAGGGTGTTTTTGTCTTTTATCATTTTTCTGTGTGAGTTCATTTGAGAGTCTAGTGATTGTCTAGTTTCACCCACGTTCTTGTTGGGGCATTTGATGCACTGGACAAGGTATACCACATGTTGTGATGGGCATGTGTAGGACCCTTGGGTCTTTGAAGGTATGTTGGGGGTGGTGGTGGGGGGAGTATTGACCATCATAGCAGTGGAGATATAGCTGCAGGTTTTGCATCTGTTATGACGGCCTGGTGCTGCTTTGAGTTGGTGGGGTGCTAGCTTCTGAAGATGAGCTTAGCGATGCTACAGGATTGTTTGAAGTTCCAAAAGAGAGGGTTTGGGAAAGATTTCTTTCAGGATGTAGTCCCCATGGAGTATGGGTTGTAACTGTTCAATGATATCCTGTATGGGTTCTAATGTGGGGTGGTAGGTGACAGCTAAGGGTGTGCGGTCAGTGGGTTTTTTCTTTTCTGTATTGAAGCAGGCTCTTTTGCGGGATTAGGGTGGCCCGTTCCATGATGCGCTCTACTTCTCTCGTGGAATGTCCTCCTTTGGTGAAGGTGGTTTCAAGTGAATCCAGCCATCTATTAAATCTTGCTCGTCCTCCAGGGCTCTGACTCTAGCCAAACAGGCACAAGGGATCATTTGCATCTCTCTCCCCTGCCCCTAAAGGATCTAGGGTGTGGGCTGAGCAGCTGCCTAATGAGATGCTCGCTGAGACCTTGAGCTAAATTCAGTCCTGGCTCAAGCAGGCGAAACTCTCCACAAGTCAAGGGAGCTACATTTGTCTCTCCAGGGTTACCTTTTGCCCCTCTGTATCTTATTGGAAACATCTCCTGCTTTTCATCTTTCCCATTTTAGTCCTTCCTTCTGCCTCCCTTTCCCTGTTGTTTTTGTTTTCCGTGCAAGTTCAGAGAGAGACCCTCTTACAAAACATCATGTGCTAGCATGGGGAGCCATAAAAGGCTTAGCATAGCTCTCATAATCCAGTACGTGTACACACACACACACACACACACACCTCTCTCTCTGACTTCGGGCACTGAGAAAAATACAGGTCACCACACCAGATGGGGATTCCTCTGACTCTAATAGTCTTTCATCTTCTGTAGGAAAGTGATTAGGTCCGTTGGATTTATGCAGCCAGTTGATTTTATTTCTCCCCCTGGAAACCCAGTTTGCTTCTTTCTTGGTTTACTTTCCTCTTAAACAAAGGCTGCAACCTCCAGGGAGAAGGAGAGAGACCAACGCACAGAGAGAGAGAATGGCTGTTGAGAGAAATGAGACAGAGGAACAAGGGAGGGGAAGAGAGATTCAGAGCTGTTCCTGCAGGAGCTAGGTGTCTGGACTTTCTTGTGTTAAAGTTGCAGAGCATTCTGAATAAAGAGCAAGTCTTCCTTGGGACCCACTGCTGCCTCTCAAAAACTGTAAGTACAAGACACTTTTGAAGTATTTCTTTGGCAGCTGAGAGAAAATTCCGCACTCACTAGAGGTCATTGGGTTATTAGCGTGTGTGTATGAGTGCAAGCCTTGCAAGGGAACAGCTTCTTTCACACATGAGCATAGCTTTTAAGGTGCAACCTGAGATGAATCTTTAAGAGCATCGATGTTCTCAAAAAGAAATGCGTGGGTCAGGCCAGGGTGGTAATTTTCTCTCAGTGGTTGCTTTTTAATGGCTTCAAAACTAAGGTTGCATTGTATATAAATTCTCAGAGGGTGCTTCTGGTTGGCATCTCCTGAGGCTATATCTGTGGGGCTGCGGCTCACCGTGCCACAATCCAAAGCCAGACGGTGTCAGCCTTTTGCAGTCCAGGCCAATCCTTGAAGGAAGAGGCCCAGATCCTCAGTTGGTATAAAGGGGTGAAGTCAATGGATCTATGTTAATTTACCCCAGTTGAAGATCTGGCCCAAGCTCCTTAAATTATATTTATAGAGATGGCCTAAATACCACAAGGCTGGGTGCCTCGCAAATATGATTAATGAGACTGAAAGATACGAAAGTGAAACTCGCATATTTGATCCAGTGAAAAATAAAATGACTGACTTATAGAGAGCAACAGTAGTTATGACCGGGTGGGAATGAGGAACACAGCATGGGGATTAGGAAGATCAGGAAAGGGTCAGCGTTTGCTATGTGAAGTGGATTGTTTTTCTTTTGTAGGAATTGTAGCTCTGAGTCTCTCATTAGACAAATCCCAGGGTGAATCAAGCAGTCCAATAAATCTTGCTATGTCCTCCGAGGCTCCCCAGCCACACAGGGACGAGGGATAATTTGCATTCCTCTCTGTCCTAACAGGCAGAATTTCCAGAGGTGTGGTGCCCACCCCCTCTAAAAATTGACTGTCATTTCTTTCCCTTCTGCCCCTGCTCTGGGGCTCCTACAGATTTACCCTTGCCCTGCTGTTAGCTGTGGAATATTTCCTTGCAAATGCTGTTCTGTCCTCCCTTTTAGCAACATCGGGAAAATTACATTTGGCATAAGACAGCAAATAACAATCTCCAGGGGCTGGTAATGGGGTTAAAACCAGGCAGGAAGTTAAATATTCATAGTCTGCTGTCTTTGCATTAAAACTGTGTGCATATAAATTAAGAATGAGCGACATGAACTGCCCATTGTAGCAAAGGCCTCTTCTCTCCTCACAAAGTTTCAGTTAATTCCCATTTACCAATACAATCTTTTCCCTCTCTTTCCACACCCAAAGCATCTTTTCCCCTGCACGACATTTTCCAGCCATGTAATCCTGGAAGAAATAGGGCTTGTCAGGGTTTTGTCGGGTTTTCTGGTAGCTGTCGAGAGACTTGATTCAACTTGATGGGAGGTCAGCAAATGTCAGATTTAACCAGAATATATATATATATAATCTAGAAACCTCAGCTGTCAGGCCTTGTGCAAAGGGGAAATGATGTTGGCACCAGAGTCCCTGTTTTCAGAATGATTTGAAGCCTTTGCTGCTAAAATGTGGCATAAATTGGGGTTGTTTGAAAGCACAGGCTGGTAACTCAATACTGTGCGGGGCAGGCTAATCATCAAATAATACTCTAAGCTCATAACTTTCAGATCTGCATATGGAAGGCCTTCCTATCCACAGATATTGCTGAGCTTAGCTGCACAGCTTTCTGCGAGGGTAGCAACAGCAGGGAGAGGCTTTATTTTTACAGGATCATGCCGTAAAGCATGGAAATCTTTAGGAGGAGGACCAGATTTCCAAGCGCTCAGCACTCACAAAAGGCGTCCGAGTTTCAAACAAGACACTGCTCCTATGTAGGCACCAAAAGAAATGGCCAGAGTTCCAGGGGAGCTCAGCAAGTTGAGTGCCCACTGGGTGCTGAGTGCTTGGAAATCTGGCCCCGTTATGTGTGTTGAGCACTGAGAAATCTGGCTTGTTGCTTTTCTGAAAATCTGCCCCACAGTGTGTTTCATGCTTCGCTCATTGGCTATGTCTTCACTGCAAAAAAAAGGTGTATTTAACATCAAGCTTGGTTTCTCAGTGTAAAATTCTGAGAGAATTTTTTACCTCCTAGCAGAGGTCAACCCCAGGTGGTGGGCAGAGAGTTGACCTTGAATAGCTGCATCAAGATAAAAACAACAATGCCTTCTTTCCACTAGGATTTTACATCAAGAGAGCTACCTTGATATAAAAACCCTCTTCTGTTTGCAGTGAGAGCATAACCAACGAGGCCTGATTCTGCTCGCCTTGGGGCTTTTGTCACTGATGTCTATCGGCCCACGAATCGAGCCCTTGGCACTAGGTTCACCTTGGCTGAAATTCATCCAGAACATTCCATGCAACTACCCCAAAAAAGCACGTGAATTAAATGATATATATTTTTAGATGAGCCGAAGCAGCTGATTTTGATGATAGTGATTCATTTCAAGGTTTACAGGACATTTGCTTGTCTGGAACATTTCAGGACTCTGTGTGTTTATTTAAAATACATTGCATCCTGCCAACTTTTTGTGCATGTAGTAACAGAACAAAAAAGGTTGAAGGAAATATTCACAATTATTCTCTTCTCCCTCCCCCCAATTTGGTCATATTTTGATTCTCCATAAGCTTCCTGCCGTGTTCTAGAAAAATGTGATTTTTTTGTTCCTGTTGTATTGTCAGGAAGCTCCAAGTTCAGATGTTTAAAATGCTACTTTTTGCTTCTCTGTTAAAGGCATATGTAACAGGGTATGTTGGCACTGTAAGGCAGGCCTACAGTCTAGTTCTTTTCTGAACATTTCACCAAGGTGAATCAATTGAGTCTCCCATCCCTCTTGCAGGTGCATTGCATTGAAAAACATTGAGTTTCTGTTTAAATAACAAAGCAAAGACACTGCTCCCATTTAGGATAAGTGGGATTTTAAGGCTGCAGGGCTAACTCAGCTCTGATGTAACTCCATTGACTTTAGAGCTGAACTTGGCCCTAGTCTGAAATAAACCTGAGTCTTTACTAGATGACTAATAGGATGCTTAGTCATTGCCCTCCGGAGCAAGCGATCAGATGCTACACGCAGTCTCAATAAAATTAAGCACTGAGTCCTGCTCCAGAGCGTACACTGACTTCATTTGGGTTTTGGATCAGGCAGTAGGTGAAGCTATCCACACTGAGCAGCTGGTGTGCAGCACCACATGTGAACCCGTTCCCGGACTCGAGATGTCTACGTAAGAATGGCCATGCTGGGTCAGACCAAAGGTCCATCTAGCCCAGTATCCTGTCTTCCAACAGTGGCCAATGCCAGGTGCCCCAGAGGGAATGAACAGAACAGGTAATCATCAAGTGATCCATCCTCTGTCGCCCATTCCCAGCTTCTGGCAAACAGAGGTTAGGGACACCATCCCTGCCCAACCTGGCTAATAGCCATTGATAGACCTATCCTCTATGAATTTATCTAGTTCTTTTTTGAACCCTATTATAGTCTTAGCCTTCACAACATCCTCTGGCAAGGAGTTCCATAGGTTGTGAAAAAATACTTCCTTTTGTTTGTTTTAAACCTGCTGCTTATTAATTTCATATGGTGGCCCCTAATTCTTGTGTTATGAGAAGGAGTAAATAACACTTCCTTATTTACTTTCTTTTCTTGGCAACAGTGCAACCAGTCTAGGGAGCTGTCATGATTTTATAGATCTCTATCATATCCGCTCTTAGTGGTTTCTCTTCCAAGCTGCAAAGTCTCAGTCTTATTAAGCTCTCCTCATATGGAAGCCGTTCCATACCCCTAATCATTTTTGCTGACCTTTTCTGAACCTTTTCCAATTCTAATACATCTTTTTTGAGATGGGGCGACCACATCTGCACACAGTATTCAAGATGCAGGCATACCATGGATTTATATAGAGGCAACATGATATTTTCTGTCCATTTACCTATCCCTTTCTTAATGATTCCCAGCATTCTGTTCTCTTTTTTGACTGCTGCTGCACATTGAGTGCATGTTTTCAGAGAACTATTCACAATGATTCCAAGATCCTTCTTGAGCAGTAACAGCTAATTTAGACCCCATCATTTTATAGGTATAGTTGGGATTATGTTTCCAATGTGCATTACTTTGCATTTACCAACATTTGAATTTCATCTGCCATTTTGTTGCCCAGTCACCCAGTTTTGAGAGAACCTTTTGTAGCTCTTCACAGTCTGCCTGGGACTTAACTATCTTGAGTAGTTTTGTATGATCTGCAATTTTTGCCACCTCACTGTTTACCCCTTTTTCCAGATCATTTGAGTATGTTGAATAGGACTGGACCCAGTGCAGACCCCCTGGGGGACACTATTATTTATCTCTCTCTATTCTGAGAACTGACCATTTATACCTACCCTTTGTTTCCTATCTTTTAACCAGTTACCAATCCACAAGAGAACCTTCCCTCTTAGCCCATGACTTCTTACTTTGCTTAACAGCCTTTAGTAAGGGACCTTATTAAAGGCTTTCTGAAAATCTAAATATACTATTGCCACTGGATCCTGCTTATCCACATGCTTGTTGGACCCCCCCCCCCTCAAAGAATTCTAGTAGATTGGAGAGGCATGATTTCCCTTTACAAAAACCATGTTGACTACTCCCCAACAAATTATGTTCATCTATGTGTCTGACGGTTTTGTTCTTTACTATAGTTTCACCCAGTTTGCCTGGTACTGAAGTCAGGCTTACTGGCCTGTAATTGCCAGGATCACCAATGGAGCCCTTTTTAAAAATTGGCATCACATTAGCTATCCTCCTGTCATTTGGTACAGAAGCTGATTTAAGTGATAGGTTACAGACTACAGTTAGTCCTGCAATTTCGCATTTGAATTCCTTCAGAACTCTTGGGTGAATAACATCTGGGCCTAGTGACTTATTACTGTTTAGTTTATCAGTTTGTTTCAAAACCTCCTCTAATGACACCTCAATCTGGGACAGTTCCTCAGATTTGTCACCTAAAAAAAATGGCTCATGTTTGTGAATATCCCTCACATCCTCAACTGTGAAGACCGATCTAGGTGTGACTGGAGCTTGTGTAGACATACTCTAGCTAGCTTTAATGGAGCTAGCTCAGATAGTGGTGGTTCAGTGCAGGTTAGCCTCGTGAGGAATTAGCCAGGCTTCTGGGTGGGTTTGTACAGTGCGCACTGAAGCATGTGCTGCTGCATCTTCACTGCTCCAGTCCCCAAGCTAGCTGGATGAAAGCTAGCTTGGGTATGTCTGCATGAGCTGCAACTGCACCCCTTGATTGCAATATGGACATACCCCAAGAAACGTACACAGTGAAGGGGTGGAGAACAGCCACCCACAAGGAGATGTGATCTTCAGCACAGTCCTTGTGGTGATTACGGGACATGTAGCTACAGGATCCACGCCGAGGCCTCCCTCCTGCCACCAGGTGTTCCATGAATGCTGGATCAGGATTCCATGTCTGCCAACCTCACCCTCATATCTTCCCACAGGCCCTATATCAGTGGTCCCCAACCTTTTGTGGCCAGTAGCACATTCATGTTTTCAGAAGAGTGCGGCGGGCACCAACAATTTTTCAAGGCTTATTTTGTATTTGTACATTAAATAATACGAAAAACATCATATTTAATATTACGTAATATACGAATCCAGAAAGAAGAGAGAAGCCGCGAGGACAGAGAACACCGGCGTCCGCAACCCCAGAGTACTCTGTCCCCAGCAGGCGCAGGGCCCCGGCTTCTCTCCCCTACTGGGCACTAGGCGGGCCCCACGCCTGCCGGGGACAGAGAACACCGGCGCCTGCAGCCTGCAGCCCTGGAGTTCTCTGTCCCCGGCAGGCGCGGGGCTGAAGCTTCTCTCCCCTGCTGGGCAGTAAGTGGGCGCACATAAATGCCCTGGTGGGCGCCAAAGCACCTGCAGGCACCGCGTTGGGGACCACTGCCCTAGATGGTGACCTTCGAAGAGCAAATATCAGCTCAGTTCTCAGCCCTGAAGTACCTCCCTTGAGACGGTGTCTCTATCTCCGAGCCATGCTGCCTGTAGTCTCCTCCTGCTCCTTTTAACAGCACGCAGGCAGTCAGTATAATTGAAATGAAGCAGCTCACTCAGAAACATAAATGCTGTGCTTGGGGAACAGGAGATGAGATCTTTCGCCAGTGTTTGCATAACATTCCCAACGTATTGTTGCCCGTCTTCCTGTCTCTGCTGCTGTGACAGTCCCCAGTGTATTGAGAATAATTGTGGATTCAGCTATTGGTATTGGTTTGTCATATTATTCACAGCAAAACATTCAAACCTCCTTGACAGTTCAGATAGCACACAGCAGAGCTGCACAGCACTTATCTGATGTGACATTTAGGTGAGTACAAGAGCTTCCTCTTGGAATCGGAAGGAATATAGGTTCTCTAGTGTCTTTGTCAGGCTGGTGGCTAATCTGTCTGTCTAGCCCACGTCTTGGCAACCGTGCAACCAGTCTGGGGAGCTGTAATATTTTAGAATCGTAGTCCTCGAAGGGACTCTGTCAGATGTCATGGGCTTAACTCGCCTCTCAGTTGACACCAGTGTAAATCAGGAGTAACTCCACCAAAGCCAGCAGAGTTCAGAGTCGCCTGTGTACAACCAATGTGAGATCAGAACGAAGCCCTGTATTTTTAAGAAACACAGTGGCAAATCAAGCCTTGTAACTCCTTGGAAATCGGTATCATTCCACCAGCTTGGAGCATGCAGTGGTGTACCAGCTCCAGATTTCCTTAACCTTTGGCATAAAATGAAAAGAATTGTGAGCATCACATTTACTTTTCAACATCTAAGACCCTTGTGCATTCATTCAGCTTAGAGAGTGAAAAGAGACTCCCTTTCCTTTGCAGTCGTTCTCTAGTAGGTTTACACTCTCAGCTCTCAGGCACTGACTTGCACAGGGCTACAATGTTTGGGTTTGCTGATGCTTTAGGAGCGAGTTTAAATCCAAACAAAGCTGTTTTCATTGGAATGAAGACTCAAGACGTAAGTGGCTCCTAGGTCTTGCTCTGGCCCACTGCGCAGGGGTGAATTTTACCGTTAGAGCATGACGCCCTTTGAAATACGTGTGAGATGAGATTCTATGAAAGAGAGAGGTAGCATAAAGGACCTACCTGCATTCTAGCAAATCTAGGTGTGTTCAGAGTTCATCCCCCTCCCCCCCAACACACTGACACACAATCACTTTACTACAATATTTAACACACACAGCTGTTTAATAAATGGCAAATGGCTGTTTTGTAAAGAGCAAACTGCTGCAAATCATAAACGTTGCTTTAAAAACCGTGGGGCTGGATCCTCAGCCGGGTGTGACTTTGTGTAGCTCTATTGACTTCAATAGAGTCACGCCAGCTGAATATTTAAAAAGTAACATTAATTGTGCATGTTCTGCACTCCCCCGAGATACCAAACAGTGACCTGTTCAAAGCATGATGGAAACCAGAGGGCAAGGAATAATGGTTTTGTCTGTAACAGCTTCCAGGTTGTTTTTTTAACTCTTGTAGGATACAAACTATGGCCTAGAGCAGTGGCTCTCAACCTTTCCTGACTACTGTACCTCTTTCAGGAGTAGGATTTGTCTTGCGTACCCCCAAGTTTCACCTCACTTAAAAACTACTTACAAAATCAGACATAAAAATACCCAGTGTCACAGCACACTTTTGCTTCCGTTCTTATTTTTACCATATAATTATACAAATAAATCAACTGGAATATAAATATTGTACTTACATTTCAGTGGATAGTATATAGAGCAGTATAAACAAGTCATTGTCTGTATGACATTTTAGTTTGTACAGACTTCACTAGTGCTTTTTGTGTAGCCTGTTGTCTAGTTTTACAAGCATCTAGATGAGTTGATGTACCCCCTGGAAGATCTCTGTGTACCCCCAGGGGTACAGTACCACTGGACTAGAGGCTTCAGTTGCTGCGCATCCTCTGCTCTCATCAGTTTCACTCCCATATTCAGGCCCCCTGTATTTTTCTTTCTTGAGGTTGTAAATTTCTTG
Organism: Trachemys scripta elegans; assembly: GCF_013100865.1. Lineage (NCBI taxonomy): Eukaryota > Metazoa > Chordata > Testudines > Emydidae > Trachemys > Trachemys scripta. The sequence continues at coordinate 123,646,486 of NC_048301.1, forward strand.
CCTTCCCTGCACCTTGCTTTCAACACCTCGTCACCTGCTATGAACCACAAATGCACCCAGTGGTCCAGGGATACCCCACTGCTAGGAGCTTTTATCCTGGCACTTTCTGGGCGAGACTGATTTGAGCAGCTCTGGCAGCTGGCTCAGCATGACAAAGAGAATCTCTCCTCTCCCATCTCCTTTGATAGAAAAGCAATTACTATTCATTTTTGTTTTAATGTAGCCATTTAGGAAGAAAATGTTAACGCTTCCAATTTGTTTGGTATAATTAAGTGGTAATTCCATTTGCCTGGGAGTAGATGAAGAGGAAAATGGCTGAAGTAGGTTGGGGCTATTTGCTCAGCACATTAGTGACAGCCATACAGTCCCGAGGCACGGCACAGTTATTACTTTGGAGTGAAAACCCTAGTGCCCCTTGAGAGAGGAGGGAAGGACTAAGTGTTTCAGGCTGACCTTAACTATTTTTTTATTGTATATTGTTTAGAGATGGACGGCAAGGCTAGAAGATAATTCTTCTGCCTTGGCATTGAAACTCATACGAGGTAGCAGATTAATGCACTAGATGCTCCCCTTTGGACGCCCACGCCTGGGTTCCATTTGACGTGGGTCACAACTGGAATGAATTTGGCAGGTCTCTGCTTAGTCTGTCCTCGCTATGGGCCTGATCCAAAGCCCAGTGAAGTCAGTGGAAAGATTCTTGTCCGCTTCAATGGGGCCATGATCAAGCCCATGGCTTTCCTATGCTCTGACACAATTGGGAGTCTCTGAAGCTCAAGTGTGAGGCTCAGGGTTTGCTCCAGGACAGGATTAAGAGAGGTCACTGGCTGAACTGTCTGGGAATGCCAGCAATGAATAGAAGGGGGGGAAGGCCCTTGGGGGAAGAATGAGGTGCATTGGCTCATTAGTGCATTGAGTAGGGGAGCCTAGACCTGGTATGTACAGTAGAACCCCTCTTTTGCTAATTTATTGGGGTTTCAGGTCATAAAATCAAACAGCTCAAAAATAGAGCAGATGCAGGGCATAAGTTGCAGCCTGGTGCACTGTGTGGCTTTCGTCTTGTCCTTCACACCAATGGCAAAGCGATTCCCCAAGCACCGAAGGCATCGGAATGGGAAGGGATGTCGACTTGTTCATAATCACTTGTTCTCCCTTGTTTTTCTCCAGTTTGGGAAAAAATGGTTCGTATAACTGGTTGTTCATAAGGCTGGTGCTTGTGAAATCGAGGTTCTACTGCAGTAGTAGGGTGTGGGGCTTCAGGTCAGGGCTGAGATCAATTAACAAAGCTGTGCGGGGAGTCAAGAACCCAGCACTGGAAAGCAGGGTTCCTCAAGTTCAGGACTGAGATGCACTGGCAGGGCTGTATGGAGGCTCGGGACTGGAGTAATCAGATTGCTGCGGTTCAGGAGGGAGATGAATTAACAGGACCCTGTGGGCTGAAAGAAGCTTGCATAGCAAATGTCTGCATTGTGTGGTGTTCTCAATCGTCTCATTTTCACCACTATTGAAATTCCCTAATGAGACAGCTGAATACAGACTATGGGATTGTGACGTTGCCTCCCTTTACGTTTGGGTTACCTTAGATTTTGCTCCTAGGCTCTGTTGTCTCAGTTTTGATCATAGAATATTAGGGTTGGAAGGGACCTCAGGAGGTCATCTAGTCCAACCCCCTTCTCAAAGCAGGACCAATCCCCAGACAGATTTTTACCCCAGTTCCCTAAACGGGCCCCCTCAAGGATTGAACTCACAACCCTGGGTTTAGCCAGCCAATGCTCAAACCACTGAGCTATCCCTCCCCCCATGCTGACCCTGGAACGACCACCCACTGAATCATATGCAGGAAAATCTGCTTCTTTCAGGCCAAACTGCACAAAGTCCTCGGAACCCTATGCGTCTCCTGTTCCAATAAGGATCTTGCATTTCACAAGGAAAGCAATGCAACTGACTCAGTACAGGGACGCTTGATCAGCTCAGACTGCTGCCAAAGGCACTGAAAGGGTTATAACTCTTGGTCTTGATGCCTCAGTGTGCTGCGACTGTACTTCCCATTACAGTAACAATATTCGTGTGGGTCTCCCACCCCAGGGAGGGACAGAGGTAGCTGCTAAGCTCTGAGTACATTCACCCTTAAACCACATTTGGGAGCTTAACATTAGTTTTAACCCCGTTCTAGCTGGTTTCTAAGTAACACAGTTTGCCCAGCCACAGTTCCTGGGGTCGAAGTTTGTTCAGAAAGCCTGGTTTAGAACACTGGGACCAGTCCCCCCGCTGGTGTAAATTGGCGATGAAATCAGTGAAGCTAGGCGGTCTTAAATGCTGTGGACATCAGTGGAGCAATGTTGATTTATACCAGCTAAAGATCTGGCTCATCATTTTTAGTTAACATGCTTTGGGCTTCGCAAAGGTCAAATCATGGCAGAATCTAGTTTAGTTGGAGTCATGTTTAAACACGGTTCCTGAAATCAGCTTAAAGAGCAGTGTAGCTGAAACCTCATAGTATGGTAACGGGAAGAGGATTTGCCACTGATACCTTGTCGAAGTGGCTAGTTTTTAAACTGCTGGAAAATAAGTTGCATCCCACATGGGAAGAGGAATTGGTTGGTTAAATAATACTGTTCCCTGGCACCTGAGCTGAAGTTCTGCTTTTGCCAAATGTTTGGGATAATAATGCTCAGCTCTTTATAGGTGGGGAAGTGACTTATCCAAGGTCACACAGCAAGTGAGTGGCGGAGCTGGGAATAGAACTCAAGTCTCCTGGTCCAATGCCCTATTTGCTGGGCCATGCTGGTTCTATTGTGATGGTGTAAAATAAACTACAGGTGAAAACGTTAAACGAGGGCTTCCAAGCCACCAAGGTACAGGAGGGTGGGGAAGGAATAAAAACCACAGAGCTGATCAAATTCTGAGTGAAATTATATATTTGACAAATATTGAATTGTTCAGCTATTATTCAAGAGACAATGAAGCAATGCTGACTTACACCACATAAGGATCTAGTTGTTGTTTGAATCTCTCAGTGATCAAATAATTCACAAAATGCTTTAACTTATTGTTATTACAGGTTAATTTGTAGTACGCGAGTGCCTAGATGTCCTGATCCAAGGTCCCGTTGTGCTAGGTTATATATAAACACACCCATAATGAAGATGGTCCCTGCCCCAAAACGCTTACAATCTCAGTAACGCAACAGAACTTAATTTGTGTCGGAGCTTGCACGGGCTCAGCACAGCACCTCTGCTGTCAGTGGTGTTTAGTAACACATGCAATTCGCCACTTGCATGCACGGTGTGACCTTGCGCCTACGGTGCGTGCGAGGTGATGGTGTGCGGCAGACTCCATTTTGAGCTCTGACACATCTTTCTTTACAAATTAAGCACTGATAATGCATAAAGACAATAGCTTATCCAATTAATATTATTTGATCCGCTCTATAAACATGTAAATTGGAAGGTTGAATTGCAAAAAAACAACCTTTTGATCTCCTGATGTAAAGCACAATATAAGAATTCTATAATATTTATCAATAACCCATTTTACATTTTTAAAAAAGGAACCAACCTCAGCTTTACTTTGCTGGTTAAGATCTGGACAGTGCTGTGCTGTTGGAAGACTATTTAGCAGCTCATGTGTGAAATGAATTTGATGGACCTCAGTCCAGTTGTCAGTAGTTAGCTGTCTGCATCACAGTTGCCCTCCCTCTATTGGCAGTGAAGAAGCTAAGTAGTGACTGGGCTAGGCAGACTGAGCTCACCTGCAGGTGGTCCTTACTGATCAAGGCTAGCAAATGATGGCAGGACAGTGGGTGAGAAGTTTGCTTTGCTGATGCCAGTTCTATACCCACTCAGGGATAAATAATAATAATCGCTTGCGTTCTATAGCACTTGCCATCCGTGGATCTCACGAGGCTGTACAAACTATCAGTATCCCAACTTTCCTGATGGGGAAAACAGAGGCGAAGTGATTTGCCCAAGGACATCCAGCAGGTCAGTGACAGAGCTGGGCACAGAAACCAGGTCTGTATGCTCTACTGACCGTGCCACAGCAGGGCTATCAGTTCTGTCCTTTGCCACAGCACTGAATTCAGGCTGGAAAGTTTCAGCCATGCAGAGCCTTTCTGATAGCCCTGGTTCCTTTGGCGCTAAGAACCTCTGCCCCTCTTTCCTTCTGGGGAGAATTTGCTCATGCTCCACAGTGCGGTTCAGTGAACCCATCAAGATAGCAACTCAGATCAGAAATGATGGGTGATTAAAGGGAGTTGTAGGTGGCTGTTGCTAGGTTACAGGCTCTCTCAATCTGCTCTCACTGTCAAAGGGTTCTGAGTTGGGGAGATCTGAAGCAATGTGGCCGGGACTGGAGGAGTAAGTACTTCCAACCCGTTGTGTGTGTGGACAGCCCTGTCGGCCCAGAAGCAACCAGGGACTTCTAACGTGGGAGGCTTGGCTCCTTAGGAAGCAATGCCAGGCATGGCATGAGACGTGGTGTGGGTTAGTAGGAGGTGCTGCGGACATATCTCCTCTGGAGTTCTGTGATAGCTCCTAGTTCTGGCAGTGGCAAGGGGCATCCCAGCCGCTGCCTTTGGGCAGAGCCATGATCTGCAAGTGGTGGTGTGAGCTCAGGCTTCTGGAATGGGGCGCGCAGAAGTGTCTGGGAGCAAATTGTTTCCTTTCCCTCTGCTCCTGCTGATGCAGAGGGGTGTGGGGCTGGGCTTTGCCCCTAAAAAGCTGGGACCACAGCCAGTTGTTGGCTTTGCTTGGGCTTAGGGCTTGCCCTTATCTTACCTTTGAAATAGATGGGAAAGCGCCATTAGGCCATTGAGTCGACACCTTTCCCCATCACAAACAGGAGAGAGTTCCCCCCACAATAGGGCAATCACGGTATCCGAGGCTTAAACTGATGCCATGTTCAGTCTTAGCCAGAAGGTTGAGAAGAGGTGATGGGCGTTAGCTTCTCTAAAACGAAACCGTGCAGAGGAGCAGGCTCAGGTTGCATCTCACATGCATCAAGATCCCCGAAAGCTCCAGAGGAAGTGGGGACCAAGTCAGATAGCCCTGCACTCCGGGAGTCCGGATTCCTGGGTTCTTTCCTCATCTCTGACACTGACTCGCTGTGTGACCTTGGGCAAATCACTTCACCTTTCTGTGCCCCTCTTTCAAATGGGGATAATGTTACTTTGTGAAAGCACTATAAAGGATAAGTACGAAGCATTACAATGCTAGGTGGGGAAAGGTTTCCCATATAGGCTAATAAACCACCACATGTGCTCTACTTTGATAGTGGCAAATATCCATTATTGCTAGAAGCCTGAATTTCAGAGATCAATTTGTGACACTTGGAGAGGAGCATTGGCCCCTGGAGCCAGAAGTGTGCCTGTGCTCTGTATACTGTGTGTGTTGAGGATGATACAGTCCCAGAGTGATGGGATATATAAATCCTACTTTACTTTAAGTTTAAACTCGCCAGCAGCTTGGGTTACATAACGAAGGCTGAGTTTCTCACTGTGGTTTGCACACCTATTTATACACAGGTGTGAGTGCGTGGGTGGCTGCCTCTCTCGATCCCCTTCTGTGTGTCTCCTCTCCTCTGTCGCTCTTCATTTGTTCATTTCATCTGAAGGTTTGACAGCTATTCAGAGCGAGAGGAAAAAATAATCCCTGGTTTCCAAGGGTAGTTTGAGACTCTCACTCTGTCCTGCTGGGCTGCTTTTTGGATCTTGTACAGTTCAGCTGTAATACTGCGTGTGACAGTCAGAGAGCTGTGGCTGGAGGGTTGGTCTCTGTACTCCAGCCTTTTTGCCTTTCCCAGCAGGAGGTACCATAGTAGGTTCCCCCTGGGGGTTTGGGAAGATGTTGACAATGGGCATTAATAATAATCTTGTCAATGAAGAATTAAAGAAAGAAAAGTTCCTAATGAGCCAAGGAAGCACCGAGCCGGGGAGCTGACAGCTTGCAGCATCCTCGGTTGGAATGTCCTGTGGGGGAGGGGATGCTCAGAAAAGGGGGGAGCGAGCTGAATCCAACCTGTGCCTTTTATTTTTAGGACCCGGCTCTGCGTGAGCTGCTCTGGCAGATGTGGAACTGCAGGATTAATGGAGACGTGATGAAAGGTACCGGCTCCTGCTTCTCTCTCTTTCTCTCTGTCTCTCTGTGGTAGATGGGACCTCTCATTATGGACGGCTGCGTGGAAATAGATGCATTGCTCGTGAAGGGGTTACTGTGTGCCCGGCTCTCTGGTGGGGGTGGGGGTTCTTTGTATATTTCTCTGCTTGTTTTCCCTGTGTGTGATGCTTGTCTCTGGCTGTGTTTTGCAGCTTAGCCAGCCCTCTGGCAGGCAGGACAGATGCTGCCTCATCCCTGACGATCCGCAATGGAAGTGCCCAGTACCAAAGATTTCCAATGGAAAACCCTCGCACCCCTCCCCAGCGGCAGGGTCTACTGCTCGCTGGTGGAGGCAGGCGGCCAGGTCTTTGCCATCGGAGGCTGCGACGACAACGGAGTCCCCATGAACTGCTTCGAGGTTTACTCCCCCGAAGCCAACCAGTGGAACTCTCTCCCTCCCATGCCCACGGCCCGGGCAGGAGTAGCCGTGGCCGCCCTGGGCAAGCGGATCATGGTGATAGGAGGGGTCGGGATGAACCAGACGCCCTTGAAGATAGTGGAGATGTACAACATAGATGATGGCAAGTGGAAGAAGAGGAACTCCTTGAGGGAAGCCTCAATGGGCATCTCCGTGACGGTGAAAGGCAAGGAGAATTTGTTTCCTAGGCAGCGTGTGGGGAATGGCACTACAGAGAGAAAGGGTGGAGGGTAAGGTGAGAGTTCAATTTATGCATCTAGCCAAACAGCTTTCAGAGACTCTTGGGGCGGTGGGGGGCTTTGAACAGGGGCAAGGAAGCAATCCCCCTTCCCAAACCCTGCACTGAGAACTTGAGATGAGCCTTATCTGAGGTTGGAGAAGTTGGGTCAGCTAGACCCCTCCTCCTTGCAATGTCCAAACAAGGCAGGACTGGACCAGAACCACTGTAAAGAGGACTTTTCACTGAGGCTGCTGAAACCAGACAGATCCGGTGGTTCCCTCTGGCTCTTCAGCTCTGCCTGTGGACGGTGAGCACTCTTATGGCCGTGATTATTTTAGACAGGCAAAGCTGCATTGCTGGAATCCAAACTTTCCCAATGTTGGGTGACTTTTGGATCCCAGGTTTTGGCTTGGGCCCAGCTCTAGTTCTGCAGGATTTCTGTAAGTCAGAGTTGCCAATAGGGGTGTTAGAGATGTAGGGCCCAGTTCTGCTCTCAGTTACACAAGTTTCAATCCTGGATTGAATGGGGAGCAGAATTTGGTCCTTGGAATGGTCCCCTTCACGTGCATTTCCAAGGCCTTATGGCCTGATTGTCTCAGATGCTGGCAGGGCTGGTGCTACTATTAAGGCAAACTAAGTGGTTGCCTAAGGCGCCAAGATTTGGGGGTGCCAAAAAGCAGTGCCCCCAATTTTTTTTTTACAGCGTTCCTCCCTGAGCGCGCAGTCGCCGCTCCACTTCTCCCGCCTCCCAGGCTTGCAGCACCAATCAGCTGTTTGGTGCCGCAAGCCTGGGAGAAGAATTAGAGCAGGGGCGGCGTGCCGGGGAGGAGGCAGAGCAGAGGTGAGCTGGGGTGGGGAGGTGTTGCATGGCTCCCCAGGCTGGGGGGATGGGGAGCTGCCGCAGGGGTGCCTCAGGGCGGGAGGGGAGCTGCCGCAGGGCTCCCCACCCCAGCTCACCTCTGCTAGGCCCCCTCCTCGAGCACGCCATCGCTGCTCCACTTCCCCCGCCTCCCAGGCTTGCGGCGCCAATCAGCTGTTTGGTGCCACAGGCCTGGGAGGGGAGGAGAATTAGAGCGGGGGCGGCGTGCTCGGGGAGGAGGCGGAGCAGAGGTGAGCTGGGGTGGGGAGCTGCTGCACGGCTGCCACATGGGAGGGCACCTCAGGACGGAGGGGGGGACAGGGAGCTGCCTCAGGGCTGGGGTGGGGGGTGCAAGGTGGAAGTTTCGCCTAGGGCACAAAACTTCCTTGCACCGGCCCTGGATGCTGGAAACCTAAAGTTCCCGTTCATGTCAGTAGGAGTGATGAGCACTTAGCACCTCTGCAAACCAAGCTACAAGGATCATAAAATGGGTCAGAATCTGTGAGCAGAGACAATTAGTGACTTTCCCTGAAGGGCTACAAATAGGAACAAAGAGCTCTTGGTTGGCATTTATTTCCAAGGGCTTTACAGCTGAGATGGTAGGCTCCTTATCTCTCTCCCGTTTGGGCCATAAGATGGGTGGGATCCACCACTTTATCTGGTTTGGCACTTGTACCACTGCCCTCTGGAGAAACAGACAATGGAGCTGCCGATTCTACCGTAGCCATAATGAGTTACTAAGTAGACAGGTGAAATCATTCTGCCTTCTTGTGACCTGATTTTATTAGAAATGGGAAAAGTCTTGAGCTTTCCCAGGCCCCCCCCCAGCTCAACAGCCTTTCAGAATTCTTCCAGGGACAGGGCTGCAGCTGACCTAGGGCGCCTCGGGGTAGGGCGCATTCACCAGGCGGAAAGCCTTGTGGCCCCGGCTGAGGGAGGGGTGCAGGGGGCCTATTGATTGATTTGCCCTGGGGCCCGGAATTACTGACGGTGGGTCTGCCACCGGCAACACACTCACCCTGCACCACACTGCATGGGCTCCCAGAGCCCCTCTCCACCGGCCCCCTGCGGCACTGTGTGTGTGCTGTCCAGCGCCGGGGGCGATGGAGGATGCACCCCATCACCTAGTGGCCTGATGGGTGAAGGGTCAGGGCTCAGGTGGAGGAGCTGCCGTCACATGTGCCTCCTCCCTCCGCAGACTGCAGCAGCCGCCTCAGCCCGCCCTGCTCCCTTCTAGCCGGAACGGTGGAGCGGCACTGGTGGGCGCAGCGTGAAAGGAGCCGGCCACCGGCCAGCGAGAGAGCGCAGCACTGGGAGTGGCAGCCAGACGCTGCGCAGGGATGCTCCAGGGGTGGCGGACGGGGCTGGCAGAAAGGTGGAGCTGGACCTCCATGCTCTGAATATTGGTGGAGCCCGGCCACCACAGGCCCATATGACCCGCCACCTATGCCCAACGCCCCATTGTGAACCCCCTGAACCTCACGGCCTGTTTAGGGAGCGTGTCAGTAGGTGCATTTTCCAAAAGTCGATGCCCTCATCTTCCTTGGAAAGAGGGTGACAATTTGCCCCTGAAAAGGGCCAGGTTGTGATACCCCTATGGGGCTATTCACGGAATAGGGGGATTCTACAGCATCGGTAGGGATAGCACTGCCGGATCCCAAAATTTGCACCTGTGCAAATGAACCAAGTGCACAAGTGTGAATGCGAGCACTGATGCTTCCCATTGCCCAATTCCCCCTGCTTCCGGTACTGTCATTAGAGACACAAGGGCTCTGATTTGCACCACTGCCTGAATTGAGTGCAAAATGCAGGTACAAATTCTGTGGTGCAAGAAAAGGTGGTGTCTTTTGGTGAGCTCCAAACACTCCTCTTTCCTCTGCCTTTCATAATACTGTGGCATTAAATGGACATACAGAAAATCCTTGTATCAGGGCTCTGGCTTGCCTATCTAGGCATCTTGTTTATAATTTTTAAGCGGAGGCTTGGAATATTGATTTCCTTTGGAATGTGCTGCCATGCGATGAAAAGCCCCAGGCTGGGAGCTGTGTTCTCATGCAATGAGCCCGAAGGTCATTTAGCTTCCTGAGGTGCTCTAGGCAGAAGAGGCGTTCATGATCCAGTCGCCAGACAGCTTCTTTGGAAGTGGTTGGTTGGTTTTTGTTCGTTTTGTTTTTAGGTGGATTAAAAAGGGTACTGTCAAGGCATTTAAAAAACAACAACAACGTTTACCATCATTGAGCCAGTTTCATCCCTGATGCAAGTCTGCTGGCTTAAACAAAGACACACCAGGGATCAGCTTGGCCAGAAAAGCCTGGAACATAAATCCTTCCCACAATATTTTGTCTTCCTTGAGCAGACTGGTTTGTTAGTGTAAGGTTGTTCAGAAGTGCTCGGGGGGAGGGCACCTACACTGGTGTGGTGTTATAGGGTTGCTTGGGATTGCTGAGGGCTTCCTATACCGGTTTATTATTGTAGGGATGCTCAGTCGTGCTCTGCTCTGCGTATGCTGGGGGATTATTATAGGGATGCTCTTGTGGACCAGGTTGCTGCCATTGGGTTCTTGGCTTTCATTTCTGGAAATAAAGCCTGGAAGGTTTGTGTCGGAGAAATCCCCCACACACACGCACACACACACCTCCCTGTTTGTATGTAAAGGATTCCATTGGTGAGGACTGGATTTGTTGTTACCCAGAGACAGATGTGGGTGACGGGCAGTCAGCTATGAACAAATTGGTTCTGTGCCTTGTGTGCGTCCTGGCTCTGACACCGTGGCTTGGGTCACAGGACTAACCATCCTTTGCCTGCTTTGAGGCATTTCAGACGCCCTTCCTAAGTATGGGCTGGAGAGCGCTGTGTTGACTCTTCTGTAATTTGAGTGCACCATCTGTTTCTCTGACCTCATCTCCTCTTCCGGGGAGCAATAGCCAGGTACTTGTATCCCAGCCAGAGTGAAACAACACAGCCTGCTCCTCCACAGCACCTTTCGCACCCTGCCCCCTCAGGGGCTAAACCGCCCCAAAGGTAAACAGTCCCCCCACTTTAACCCCTGTGACGCAGGCCAGGACAATGGGGCATCAGCTGGGTACAGGGAACACCCAGACTGAATAGCAGGAGGGGCTCTGGCTGAGCTCCACATGGGAACCCCAAGGCTGGAATAGCAGGGGGTGCTGCAAGTCAAGACATAGGGCAGCAGCAGGGCGGTGTGAGAGCTCAGGCATGTATCTGGCACCAGCCAGGGATCTTAGTCCTCACTGTCATGAGCCCCATTTCCCCTCACAGAAGGGAGGTCTAGGCATGCTTAATTCTGTTTCCGTGCGGAGGGCTGAACTAGATGATCTCTCGAGATCCCTCCCAGCCCTGCATTTCTATATCCAAAGCAGAGAGCCCCTGTGTTACCAGGCTTTTCCCTCCCCCCACGACCCTCTGGCATTATTTCCCTATTCCCCAGTCATTTATTTGCAGCTCTTTTCCAAGAGCTTATCAGTATCTGGTGGGCACAGGCCTACGCCCTTCTACATGAATGCCAGGGCTGATACAGTAATGCACCTCTGCACTATGGACATTGGGGGAGCTGGGAGAGGAACACTTTCTCCCTGACTGGCTTCTTAAACATGCTTCCGCTGTGCCACCAGTTCTCACCCCTACCATGTGTGCTTTATTGGGCCTGTAGGGTCTGGCCACACTGCAGCTGGCCGTGAGCTTCCCAGCCCAGGCAGGTAGACGTGCTAGCGTGCTAAAAATACCAATGTGGCTGTTCTGGCTCTGGTGCAAGCTCAGGGTCTTGAGCCCACCTGACCCTCTAGGGAGCCCGAGCTCCAGCCCGAGCAGAACGCCCACGTGGTTATTTTTCGCAGGCTAGCTCGAGCCCTGCTTGCGAGAGTTCGCCTGGGCTGGGGGCTCGCTCCCAGCTGCAGTGTAGACATCACCGAAGACTCTGAGATTCAGGCTTGTGAGTTGCTGGGACCGGGGCCGATCGACACAGGGTCGGCTCCGTGAAACGCAGATGCCCCTGTCCGCAGTCACCGTTTGGTGGCCCAGAATAAACCAGACAGGATGATAAAAGCAGATTGGGTGAGAGAATCAAACAAACCCCACCCCTTGGGTGAAGCTGCTTTTCCAGTTCAGAGCACAAAGGTGCTTTATTTGCTGTAGTGCTTAAATATCTGTCTAGGTGCACTGGGAGGGGGATAAAGGTGGATTCATATTCCTTCCATTGTTACGAAAGGGAAGAGAGCCTCTTTGGCAACTGCTTCTGGTTCGTTAACCCTTTCCCTGCCCAGGACAAATGCCATGGTGCACTGGAATGGGCCTGACAGTACAATACCTCCTGGTCTGAGTTATTGCAAAGATTTACATGGCACAGTGGGCACTGCATGAAAACTGAGAGGGTGGCTCCCAAATATCCTTCGTGCCAAGGGACAGTGCTCTAGGCCCAAAGTTAGCTGTGCTCTGGGCAAATACGCCCTCACTTGTAGGGATGTAAATCTATCTCCGAACAGATCAGTGGCTCTGAGGTTCTCGAGAGCGCTGTTTACACGGAAGGAAGAGCAGCACTGCGGGGTAGTGGAGAGGGCACTGAACTGGGGCTCAAAAGAATCTCCATTACCTCTTAGCAGTACAAGGGCTAGAACCTAGAGTTCAGCAGTTCTGATTCCAACCAGTAGAGGCCAGTGCAACGTGCCCAGGCATGCACCAACGCACGCTGGCATGTTGACATGCATGCAGTGCATGCATTTTTGCACCCTGGAGATTGCCCTGAGGGCAAGTGTCTTTTTCATTGTCCCAGGAAATAATTAGGATCTGGATGCATTCCTGAGCCCTTGTGGCCTCTGCTTCTCTGCCCTCTGCAGACTACAGAGTCTACGCGGCTGGCGGGATGGGACTGGACCTGCGGCCTCACAACTATATGCAGCACTACGACATGCTCAAGGACATCTGGGTGTCACTCGCGACCATGCCCACGCCCAGGTACGCTGCCACCTCCTTCCTGCGGGGCACCAAGATCTACGTGCTCGGTAAGGATGGGCCTTGGCTGCCTCCTTCCTTGTTCTTCTGTAGGGATCTGCTGGACAATAGCGCCTCCAATCCGTGTGCTCCTGTGAATGCTGAGGGTGAGAGAATTCCTAGAACAGACCCAGACTGACCTAAAACCTCATAGGAGGTTCTGGAAGCTGCTTCCGTCCACCCCCAAGTGGTGATTTTAATGCATCCCATGGGTTTAGCCACCATTAGAAATACCAGGCCTGCTTTTGCATCTGCTGAAGTCAGTGGGAATTTGGCCATTGGCACCAGCAGGCTCAGGGTTGGGTCTGTTATGAGCGAGATAAGTTGCCCACTCAAGTTGCAGACCAGAGATACCTGCACAAGCGCCTGGCCTTTAATAACCATAAAAATGCTCTGTGTCTATACAGAGACAGTTTATGTCTTCAAAGCACTGTACAGACATAAGGGTCTGATCCTGAATGACAAAACCCCACTGATGTCAGGATGTCCTTGTCCCTTTGTGGGGAGTAGGTATCATTATCCTCCTCTTATAGATGGGGAAACTGAGGCAGGGGTACAGCACTACTTGCTTAAGGTCACACAGCAAGTCAGTGGCAAAGCTTGGATCAAAACCAAGGAGCCGTGACTACACTCAAATCCCCAGGCAATGTTGTCTCTCTTAAGGTTGCTACAGAAAAGAACCTTTGATGCATTTGAAGTTCATCCACAGCATGCAAGGCCCTACAGCAAACGCACATTTCCAGTCTTCAAAGACATGCCAAGCACCTGAACGGGAAATAGATGTATTCATTTGCATTTGATTTATAAAAAGAATAATATGGCATCTTTTGACATTAAGTACTAGCTGTCTAGGCCATTCTGTCTGTCATTTTGAGTTCTCGCCCATGCTATGGGCGGCACCAGTGCTGAACCCAATCTGAATTGCAAAAGCCCTTGAGCTGGCAGTACCCATCTTGCTGTGAACTAGTCTTGATTACATTGGCACATATTTAAATACCTTTCAGTGCTAGCTATCCAGTGTTCTAAGTGCGGAACATGAAGTGCCTGGTGCATAAAAAGGACATGTTTTCATTGCATGAAACAGAAGCTGGGAAAAGTCTAGTTCTATTTAGTTTCAGGTTCAGGCTGTTGAATTCAAATGAATATTTTAATAATTCTTTTAAAAAAATGTCCTTCACAGTGTTACTAATGGCACTTCTAGACTGTTATAAAGGAGAGAATTTAAAGCATGAACCAGTGTTCTGAACTCTAGTAATCTTATTGTAAGTCTTGGGATATTTGGTGTTTTTTCTTATAGCCCCAGCTCCTGGAGTCATGTGATTATTTGAGGCTCTGAGCTTTTATTTTTGTTTTTAAAAAACAAAAACAAACTACCTTTCCAGAACACATGATTGCAGAGAAGCGCTTGTAAACATAAATCCTAAAGACTAAGGAGGCAAATAAAAAGCACAACACTTATTTTTTAAAAAAAATCTCAGTCTTTGTCACATTCTCAGGGTTTTTGATGGCCCGACTCGTGATTTCAGAGGGGTTGCAGTTGGCAGTGCTGAACCACCATCAGTTACACATTCCTACTGTTTCCTTTTTTGCACTTCACTCTCCTTAGGTTGCATTTACATTTGAACTGGGAGGTGTGATTCCCAGCTTGCATAGACATGCCTGTGCTAGTATAGCCGGAGTAGCATGGATGGTGGCTGGGGCTACTGCCCAAGTACGTACCTGGAGGTCTGAGTGGGTACATGCTCGGGCGCCTAGCCCAAACCACCACCGGTGCTACCCTGGCGACACCACTATTTTTAGCATGCCATCTAACAAACCTACACAAACTGGGAATCACACCTCCCAGCTCCCATGTAGAAGTAGCCTTAGGTCAATCATTTCCACTTACTGCCCACAGTCCGTTTAATTTTCAGGTCCTTTTGCACTAGCTCAGTGCTGTGGCATTTGGGTTCTCGCCCCTACAAGGGAATGCTAAATTCAGAATCCGTCAAGGAGGAGGGGCACAGAAGATCACCCCAATGTTCCATGTAGTCCAGTGTTCTGTTTCCGGCAGCAACAAGCACCACAATATTAACCGTTATGATGATTTTGAATGGAAGTTGGGAACCAACTTCCTTAGCAGTTAGGTAGCTGGTGTGCTTGAGAACACTGGCGATCAGCTGAGAGTATTGTGCCATTGTTTCCTAGTGCTCCCCCATCTCTGTCAGCATCCACCCGTTGTCTCTTGTCTTACACTTGGACTGTAAGCTCCTTGGGGCAGGGACCATTTCTCTGGTCTGTGTTTGTATCTAGCACAACAGGATCCTTCTCCGTGCCCGGGGTTCCTAGGTGCTCCCACAATGCAAATAATTAATAATCATTATTAGGCTGTTCTGAAAATCTCAGCCACTGGCTTTTGTACAGCCCTATCCCACCGCTAACCTCCTGAAAGCCTCAGATGTTGTCTTCCCACTTCCTGTCGTTGACTCTTCCCCCCTAGGGCTGACCTTCCCCTGCACCCCCCGGCTTCGTGGCAGTGACGTTTCCATGTGCTGTCGTCCTAGAGCAGCTGGGCTCCATGATAGCTGTGCGGCAAGGAGCGCCACACACATCAAATCACATTTTTAACCTTGTTCAGGGAACTGAGTGATTCGTTTATTTATTGATTTTTAAAGGTTGCTTGGTGAGAATAAGTGCTGGTGAAATGTGCTGTACTGACAGCTCTGGAAGCTGATGGTCTCTGTTTAGCTACAGGGCTGGCACGGACAAGCTTCTCCCATTCACTGCCCTGCCCCTGTGCCTCATCCCTGACCGGAGGGGATTCCCCCCCCCCCCAGGGGCAAGAGGAGAGTTTAATCTCTATGGCCCAGTCAACCCCTGCCAACAGCTGAGACAGTGGCTTTGGATAGATGGTCAACTCCATTGGTAACTGGGCTTATTACCATTATTATTAATTTGTATTGCTGTAGCAACCAAAGGTCCCTCTTAGGATCAGGGGTCCATTGTGCTAGGTGCTGTACACACACCTAGGAAGAGACAGTCCCTGCCCCCAAAGAGCTTCCAGTTAGAGAAAAATGCTCAGAAAATGGGATTTCTTTCCTTTTCCACTCTATACGCTGGCCTCCATGGTCAGATCACATCTCCCATGATGCACCACAGTTTCTCCTCTGTTAGAGGAGTCCCTGGCTGTGGTGCATCATAGGAGATGTAGTCCAGCCAGGGAGCTTAGCCTATAGAGGAGAATGGGAGCATGAGGCACCTGAACTACAGCACCCATGAGGCACTGCAGCAACGTTTCAGATTACAAATGTTTTGGGGTTTGGGTGTTCGGTTTTTCGATGAAAAAAATCAAAATTTTCCACAGAAAGCTGACACTGTTCCTGATATTTTTCATTTAGTTGAAAACCCAATTTTCCATTGAAAAACCGTTTTGGATGGAAGGTTTCTGACCAGCCTTGCTTGCAATCTAATTTAAGACTAAGACACATCCAGTGAGTGTGGCAGATGAAAGCAGAGGAGGGAGGATAAGGGAAATAATAATAAGGTGGTTACCTAAGTTCCGTCGTATGGTTCTGTATTGTCTGAAACCTGCCACACTCATTTCAACTGCCAGGTAAGTTACTCCCAGTTAGTCTGTGCTTCTCCCAGAGCCTGGAGGCAGCTAACTGACAAACTGCCCTGGGATGCTTCTGTCCCCATGTCTGTCCCAGGTGGGAGGCAGTCCAAATACGCCATCAATGCCTTCGAGGTCTTTGACACAGAGACCAGGTCATGGACCAAGTTCCCCAGCATCCCCAGCAAAAGGGCCTTCTCCAGCTTCGTGCCCACGGAGAACAACCTCTTCAGTCTCGGGGGGTTGCGGCAGGGCAGGCTGTACCGGCAGCCCAAGTTCATGAAGACTGTGGATGTGTTTGACATTGAGCAAGGTGGGTGCCCGTGAGGTCCAATGCTTGCAGGTGAGGCGCGTGTGTGATATGAAGAACAATATCTTTTAAGTCAACAAAGGCTTAAAGACACATAGCTAGAGCTATACATAGGTGGGCTCAGAGGGATCTGCAGCTCCCATTGGCTTTGTTGAGGGTCGAGGCACGCTGCCTCCTGCAGGATTGACTGCGGATTGCTTGCACCCAGCTCTGCAGAAGGAATGCCATCAATAGTAAAAAAACAAACTAGCCATGCAGTCTGCGGGTGGCAAACCCATTGTCCAGGCAGCTGGCTCTAATACCAAACTCTCTCCTGGACACTGCCCTGAGAGACCCTGGCCAGCTGTGACATAGGCTTATACAAGCCAGGGCAATGCCTGGCAAACAGGCTTTATGGAGGTGGAGAGGCCAGCAGGGTTTGGTTCAGTTGTGCTGCACCTGTTTGTACACAGGTAAGATCTGCATGGAGCACATTGAATCTCAGCTGTTCTCCCTTCAGTAAGGAAACCCCAAGCAGGGCCTTGGTTTCCCCTGGCTTGCCGGTGTGTCTGGGCTAGTGTGAAATGCAAGAGTTTTGCTTGGCGAGGGAGGGGATGTTCATGCCAACTTTCTGGAGATGGGCACAGGCTGTAAAATCTGAATCCAGATTTTCCAGCAGCCCACAGTTTGGATCCAAGGTTCAGTTCTGCCTGTTGTAAAGGTAGGACAAGGGCCTTTTGCAAAATCAATATCCTCTTCTGAGCTCAGATTTCAAATACCCAGTGCCTGGCTGGGATTTTGGCTCAGGTCCATCTTTAACTTCACCCCGTGTGAAGTTAGTACCCCTCCCAGTGACTTTTGACTCTGTGTCTGGGGTTCAAACAGAACCAAAGATTCTGAGCAAAACTCCCCGACAAACCACTGAGTTTCACCAGGAATGTGGTGAACTGCCGAGTTTAGCACGGTTCGTCTGTCTGTCCTTTCTCTCCTCAGGTGGCTGGATGAAGATGGAACGCTCCTCCTTCCTAAAGAAAAGGCGAGCGGACTTTGTCGCTGGCTACTTGAAAGGAAGGGTCATCGTGGCCGGGGGGCTAGGTGAGGAACAACTGGAGGGGAAGGGTAACCTTTCCAAAAGCACTGAAGTGATTTAGGAGCCTAAGCCCCATTTTCAAAAGTAACTTAAGCACTTCAGAGCCCAAATCCCATTAACTTTCAGTGAGCCTTAGGGAGATTTTCAAAGGCAGGTTGACTTTCAACGGGAGCTAGGTGTCTAACTGCCACGCGAAGCTATGAAAATCTCCCCATTAGTCTCCTGTGTCATTCAGGCACTTTGGGAAATCTCACCTGAATTGGGCAAGACTTTCACAGGTCTCTGTTGATTTTGGGTGGCTGCATTTTTGGCTGCCCAGCACAGGACCCTGGAAGGGGCCTGATTTTTCTGTTGAGTACCTGCCTTCTGAAAATGAAGCCTCTTTTGGGTATCTTAAGTTGGGCACCCAAAAGTGGAGCCATCCGAAATCACTAGTCACTTATGAAAATCAAGGCTGAAATCTTCTTCTGTCTCATGCGATGCTTGTGAGGTACAAATCTCTTTTCCAGCCCTCCCTCAAGTTCTGGGTAACGCGTTACCTGCGAGCTTCCACTCCCGTTCGGAGACACCTGTGCAAGAGTTCACGCCCTGCCCCACAAATTCATATTGTCGCTGCTAGGTGTTTGGGAGCCATCCTTTATGGTAGTTGTTTCTTCCTGGGTAGTTGTGAGGGATGGTGCAGGGGGTTCACTGCGTGGCACCTTCTAGCTGCTGACTGCAGCCTTAACGAGTACAAAACAGCAACTCCATCGAAGGGCATCGTGGGTCCTGAGGAGCTAGTGTGGCACAGTTGCTATTGTAGGGTAAGGGTGTCGCCTGGTGCAGCTGCAGAGACTAGAGGTCGTCACCCATTTTGGACAGCAGGGGGCAGACCAGTCACTATAAGCGGCAGCAGGCTCTGGTTTCTGTGTCCTGCAATACTTGAAAAGAAAGAAATTATTCAATGCAAGTTCTTGTTGCTGCCCTTCCTGTACCTCAGTTTCCCGCAGTGGGGCTAAGAATACTGGCCTCCCTTGTAAAGTGCTGCTTTGAGATACATGGCTGAAAAGTGCTACATAAGAGCTAGGTGTTATTTTTATTTGTTTCAGAGTAGCAGCCATGTTAGTCTGTATCCACAAAAAGAACAGGAGTACTTGTGGCACCTTAGAGACTAACAAATTTATTAGAGCATAAGCTTTTGTGGACTTCTTCGGATGAAGTGGGCTGTAGTCCACGAAAGCTTATGCTCTAATAAATTTGTTAGTCTCTAAGGTGCCACAAGTACTCCTGTTGTTTTTATTTGTATGATTAACACAAAGAACAGAGTGAGCAAGACTGGAAGCGGGAGCTGGCAGGTATCACCTTGGGTTCTGCATGACCACCCAGAGAAGTCTTTGTTCTATGTAGCATCCTCATGGGAGGTGGGGGGAAGAGATGACAGAATGAGGCCATTTCTGCTTTTGGATCATTGCCCCAAATTTCTTTTCTGATCAAATCTGATTTTTCCCCCCATTATTTTTATATATTTATCCTGTCTCCACAACACATTTGCTCTTCCTCCCCTCCCCTCCCTGCCTCCTCCCCCTCCCCGCCATCCCACTTTGGCTCTTTCAGGGAACCAGCCAACGGTCCTAGAGTCAGCTGAAGCCTTCCACCCAGGGAAGAACAAATGGGAGAGCCTGCCACCCATGCCGACCCCCCGCTGCACCTGCTCCAGCATCGTGGTGAAGAACTGCCTGCTGGCCGTTGGCGGAGTGAACCAGGGCTTGAGTGATGCAGTGGAGGCACTGTGCGTCTCTGACTCCTAGCCACCCCCTTTCCAATTCCCACCCCCTGGCAAGTCCAGCTCTGAGATCCTGGGAAAGTGGCAGTGGCAGTGATGCTGTCAGGATCAGCCTTGCGTAGTTTGCACCCTGCTCTCTCCTGCTGCACCTCTAGCTGCCTTCACAGGACGTCCCGGGGAAGGTAGGCAGCACCCCACCCTCGTGCGCACACCTCTGAAGCGAACGCTACTCTGAAGCTGTTGGCCAGCAGGGGCTCCTGGTCGTCTATTAGCCAGTCTTGGTACCCAGGGGCATCACCCCTTCATCTCCACCTCCATCCAGGACCCCTCGGTCCTATGCCAGCCCCGAATTGCTGAAGAATGCACCAGCCTTGTACCGCAGTGCGGGAGATTGACCAGCCTAGGAGGAGCACTTTGGTTGGGGGTGATCCACTCTGACCACCTGCAAAGGTCCAAGAAGGAGCTTGGCTGAGAAGAGCGCCCCATGGAGTCAGAACATCGTGTACCCCGCCATTGGGAAAGGACCCTTTAGATCAGGGTATGCCAGGGCTACGTCCTCATACTCTACTATGCTTCTCTAACCGTGGCTCAGAGCTGCAGCGCTCACATGAAAACCCCATGTAGCCAGACACGCTGGTTAAAGAAACCCCACTGACTCCATTGTTTGGGTGGAACCAGCCTTCCTGTTCTGTTGTGACATTATGCTTGCCAAGCACCCAGGGTGCAAGACATCCTTCCCAGCGCAGAACCCCTTGGCGAGCTACAGAGGAACTTCCTAATCATATAAGCTAGAATGGATGGTGAGCGCCGTCAGCCAGAGAGGAGCCAGTCCATGTCTGGATTGACAGCAACTTCATTGCCCATTAACTTGTAGATTTTGCCCATTGCTTGTGCCCGGAGCTGAAGCCAAGCGTTGCCAGCACTCCTGGGTGTGCTCTGACAGATGGAGGCATGGAGGGCTAGTTTGAGGACTGTTTGAAGCAAATGGATGATTCTGCATTTAGCATAGAACAGGCAGATCTGCCTTCACTCGTTCTGACACAGAGATGGGGCCGAGCTGCAACATTCAGATCTGGTTCCAGGTTGGGATTTTAATGCCCATGATGCTCCGGGGTGTTCAGATCCAGGATTTCACTTTGGTTCACTTCACAGATAAAAGACCATTTGCAAAACCTTGACCCCGAGCTAACTTTGGATTTCCAACACTCCGAAAGTTTAGGGGATGGCTTTGGACCCACCTCTACGTACACGCGTCCCACAGAGAAGCCAGAATGCAACAGTGGTCTCTTCCTTTTCCTTGGTTTTGTTTAAATTTGTATCTGTGGTTTGTGGCCAAATGCTCTTTGATGGATGGGTTGCGATTCTTGCTCATAGCAGCAGCACAATTAAAACCTGTATTCGCTGAGCAAAGGCTCTTTGCAGTGAGATTCTGTAGGTTCCTCCCTGCTACAGAGGGATCAAATTGGGGAGCTGCAAAGCTGGGACATGGACTAAAGGGAGGGGGAGCCAGCCTGGGAAATTCTTATTGTCTCTAGCAAGCGTACAGACTGACATTGAAGGCCCTGCACTAGGGCAGCCTTCACGCTGCTGCAGCCCCCAGCCTCGCTGGCTTATTGTCTACATTCCTTAATAAAGTCATTCGCCTTGGAGGAAACTGGGATTTACCAGTGAACATCCCTCCCCATCCTGTGCAGAACAAGCCAGGGTGTAGCTGCAGGGCGGGGGGTTGGGGAGAGGAAGCTGCCTGGCTTAGCCAGAGCCAATCGCAGGTATAAACCGCCTAAGACCCTTCCATGCTTCCTGCCTTTGAAAGAGCCCAGTAGTTGTCAACGTTATTTGTGACGGGGCAAGCGCTCAGGGGACAGGCTTTGTCGATGAGAACAAAGCCAGGCTCTCCCTGGGCAGCCAGACATAGCTGCCCATGCTAATCCCCTGGCCACACCGCACGGGGCAGAGCCATGGGACAAGCCGGCCGCTAGCAGGGAGCGCTTCCCTGATCAGAACAGAGAAGGGGAGTTCGTTTTCTCCTACCAGCTGTGCTGTCACCATGTTCTAAAACAGCCCTTGTGCTTCTCCCGGTGGCTGGCCTGCACGGTTCTCAGAAAGAAATCCCTATCCATGCGGCTCAAGCTAAGTCATGTTTAAACGTGACTCGTACCAGCATAGAGCAATCACTGGGCCTGTCTGCAATAGGGGAGGTTGAGCACCATTTTCTCGGCTGGGTGGTTATAGCCGTGGGTATGGAAGGGTGTTTCAGCCTTGCTGCTACCGCCCTGGCCTTCTGCTGTTTGGACTTGTAGCTACTTTAGGATTCTAGGATGAAAGGCCTGCTGGGAGTGCAGAGCGCGGGGTGACTGTTAACATGTTCCGAGTAGCGGTGACTGGAGATGCTAAGGGGCCAGGCAATGGATGAGAGGGGCTGGGGACAAGGCCTCTGGGGCATTTGTGCCACCACAGGGCTGGGGACGGATGGGGGGTTGTTGCCATGGCAGGGTGGGGTGGTTGGGGTACTGGTGCCACCGTAGGGCCAAGAAAGCCCAGGGAAATGGGGCCTTGAGGTAGTTTTAGCACTTTGAAACAATCCATAAAGGTAGCTGCAATTAGCCAAAGGAGCGGAGACACAGGTGCTTGCAGAGCTCCTGGCACGCCAAGTCCGGCCCATTCACAGTGCTTTGCTGCTTAGCCTCCCGCCCTACGTGAGCTGCTTGTTCCTCTGCTGGGCTGCTCCCCCTCTCTGAGGGCAGACGCCTGGCAGCGGGGTCGTCACCAGATTACGTTCCCACAACACTACAGGGAGCAGGGAGAGAGCCAGCCCAGCACCGCAGCAGCCACAGCCGATTGTAACCGGTGATAACCAAGCCATTGTTGATCGGCCTCCCGTCTTCCCATAGCAGATGCTGCGTGAGACACAGGAGCTCTGCCCTCCCAAGGTAACTACACCAAAGCCCTGCTATAACCCAGGGATCGAAAAGCACTCCAAGAGCACATCTTGTCCAGCCCCTTCTCAGCCCAGTGCAGGACTGTTCCCTACTGAATAGTGTCATGTACTGTGCATCTGTGTATCACTGCCCTCTCCTGGATAGAGTCAGAACGGCTCAGCTGTGTCATAGGCCCTATACTGCTAGCAGATAATGGGAATTCCCAAATGGCAGGGACTTGAGCTCTAAGCCATGAGCACCTAAATTCTATCCTTGCAGTTGTTGTGAAGTTCCCAGTGTGTGGCCTAGTGACAGCAGGGAAATCTTTGTTGTTACAACGTTGTAATTTTTGAACAACTTTAAAAATCTCATTTACATATTTTTGTTAAAAAAAATCACAGAAATTTCAAACAAACTGGAAAAAAAAATCCTTTTTAAACTGTTGCACAAAATATACATTTCTCTTGCCCAGCACACCAGCTGCCAGGCTGTGGCGGATGCTAGCAGAGTGAGGGGATGCAGAACATTGTTGGGAACACCAGAGGGCACTTAATGAGGCAAGGAAGGGAGAAAAAGGGTGTAAAATCCAGCGGCTGCCGCTTTGCAGTTGTTCGCACCTGTGTAAAGTGGGAGGGTGATGTGACCGGCTCTCAGTGGCTGTGCTTTCTGCCGGGAGAAGTGGGCCCATCACAATGAGATGTTGGCATTTTGCGAGTCAGCGCCAATAATCCAGTTTCATCTCCCTGAGCCTGACGCTGCAGCTCCTGGGGGGAGTATTTGCTGCAGATGAGTCCCAGCGGTGCAGATTCTCTCTGGCCACACTCCCTGCTCGCTAGGAGGTGGGCACTCCGTGCTGCCATGGTGATGTAACTCTTTGGGGCCTAGTTCAGCAAAATAACCTCTGGGATCCTCTCCAGCTCCCTAATGCAAAGCCTGGACGTGGGTTCGTTGTAACCGGGGGATCAGCCCGATTTAATACTCATCACTTGGATCCAGGCCCTGTGTTCGGGGTAAGGCCTAGATCAAGCAGTGCCAGTGAGTCAGAGGCAGTGCAACAGAAGTCTGGACTGATTGCAGCTGGCTGATTCTGCCTCCGAGGTCAAGGAGAGGGAGAAAGATGAGACTCTTGTTGGGAGGCAGGAATGAAGGCTCCCTGCCAGGCCTGTGGAAATCTGGGCCAGATAGTCTCTCCAGGGTGACTCAAGACTTCAGTGGATTCTGGGATCATAGGCTGTGATGGGCCTACAGCACTGTGATGCCTTTTGCTCTGGTCTGTCACGTGCCATGTGGGCTTTCAAGCTGTTTGGTCGTGGGTCACATCTTGAAGCCCAAAGGCAAGTCGATAGCCCAAAATGCAGCACTGGAGCAGCATGCAGAAATCCGGGGGCAGAGGGGCCTAGCAAACCCACCGCGTCGCCAGGACTGAGTTCCCAGCCATTCCAGCGAGTTGCCGTGCTAATCTTTGGCCTGGCAAAGAAGCGGGACAGTCTTGGGGTTGCTTTAGTGTGCCGCTTTGAGGACACCTAGTGGCTCTTTGGGTCATCGCATTTGAAATTCTCTAATGAGGTATTTCTAATACAAGGAGCCCTCTATCCAGTGCATCTCTGCCGAGAAGGAAGGTAGTCGAGACAAGGGATACTGGTAGGGGGACACGCACAGTATCCCGTTCCATTGTAGCTGCATAGAAATGAGAGGCAGGGGGTTGGCTGGCTCAGACTAGGTAATGGGCTATGCTGAGCTGCCACCATGTCACATCCAGCCTTGCTCAGTAATAGCCTAAGTCCTTAGCACTGCAGAGGATTTGAAGGAGTTTCCCAGGCCTGAGCCATTCTTTTAGGTGATAAATCAGAGACTGATCAGTGCGCCTGCGATCCAGATCTGAATGCTGTGGCTTGAGCCCTCTCCCGAAAGTTGTTGCAGAGGCCGTGGGAGAAAACCATTCCCGTCTATTTGCATTTGCCATTGAGCAGTGAAATCGGTGGCCCCTTTTGAAGTGCTGTCCCGCCAGCTGTAAGTCACCTTCCCCTCTGATCTCAGACTGCCACCTGGTACAGATGAAAGGGGGCGAAGATATTTACTCTTCAGCTAGCAGCCCTGGAGATAATTAGTTACATCCCCCCTGGCTAAACACAACTGGCAGCAGCTATGGCCTGTCTGATCACACTCTGAAGCAGGATCCCACCATGTTTTAGGAATAAGGGCCCAGATCCTCAAATGTATTTAGGCCTCTGACGTCTATTGGTTTCAGGGGAAGTTAGGAGCCTAAACACCTTTTGAGGTTCTAGGTCTAGGAGCCCATGATCTAGCAGCTCAGGAACCCAAAGAGCAGCCTCTTTGAGAAGATACCCTTGGCCTCTGGTTGTTTCTGGCCCAACCCAGGGAGATGCTGAGCCCTGTTTATTGAGCGCCGTGGACAGTGGTAGGACTTGGTAGCACTCGACAGGACTGGGCCTTTCAGCAGGGAAGGAGCTAGATAAATGCAAAGTAGTAACTGCAATACGGGATGGTCTCACCAACAGCTGAGATGCAGTTATCTCGGGGGCTGAAGGCAACACTGCTCAGGAACGCCGCGCAGTCATTGAAGACAGGAAGTGAAGGAGAACACTGAAGCCAGGTGAAGCTACAGGATCAATTTAGGTTGGCCGATGACAGATACAGAGTGTGTGGGACTGATAACTCTGCCATAAGCACCAGAACTTGGTCCCAAAAACACAACCACAGCCTGCCCCCCCACTTGGTACCATGCTGGGGCGTTGGGAATCACTGTTTTCGCCCTGCAGGCCTCCCTTCCAAATACCGAGCAGACACAGCCGGCTTAGCATGTGCAAGCTAATGTAATGGCAAGCTGGGCTGATGTAGCTGTGGTCACAGATACTGTCTAAGGGAAGGGGAAGGAAATGTCAACAAATTATTCAGCTGCAGGGGAATAATCAGCAAGGTGGGAAGGAGGAAATGACAGGAGTGTTTGTAAAACAGCCCGGGATTAGTGCCTGGTGGTGGTTCTAATTTGCTAAGTGGTGTATGAAACTAATCAAGGCAAAGAAACTTCTCTCTGAACTCCATGTGGGAAGTTCCATGAAACACACGTCCCACATCAGCGTAGCCCACTCCAGTGGGCGATGGTGCAGTCGGGTAGAATTGCGAGCCAGGACTCCGGGGGGGGGGGGGGGAGGATATTGGGCCTCAGTTTCCCTGTTGGGAGAAGGACACTGCCCCAGCTTTGTAAAGCAGGTTGGCTAAACTGTACAATATGAGTGCAGATTATTGTGTTGATTTATTGTGATTGTGGAGTATTGTGTCCAGTTCTGGGCGCCACATTTCAGGAAAGAGGTGGACAAATTGGAGAAAGTCCAGATGGTAGCTGAGCACTGGAACAAATTGCCTAGGGAGGTTGTGGAATCTCTGTCATTGGAGGTTTTTAAGAACAGGTGATCCAAATACCTGCCAGGAATGGTCTATTAAATAGGCCTGCCTTGAGTGCAGGGGACAGGACTAGACGACCTTTTGAGGTCCCTTCCAGTCCTACTTTTCTGATGCTGTGATTACCATGATTCTCCTCCTGCTCCCGTTGAAGCCAGTGGGCTATCAATAGACTTGGAATCCATTGCGCACCATGCCGCTATGATCCCGATGGCAGTGAAGCCCAGCCCATTGAGCGGCCAAAACGACTCAGTATGCAGAGCCAGAGGGAGCCAGGTCCCAGCCTAGAGGCTGTGAATCCCTCTCCGGTTCATGAGTTGCTGGTGTGTTGGCTAACACAGCTTTGTCTCTCAAATGCAAATGCCGCTCCGCGCTGGAAAAGGGGTGGCTTTTTTTTCCTCTCCATTTTAATAGCAAACCCCAGCTCCCAGTACCGCCTCTGCACAGCATAAAATCTCCATCTATTAATGAAACGCTTCCCTTTGTCCTGAAGGAACCTTTTCTCCACAAGACGCAGCCTGCTGCTTCCCCACTGGGCTGATTTTTCTCATTAGCGCTGAGCCCTGCTTATTATAATGAGGCATTCTGCTGGCAGAGACTCCGGGCTCGATTCTGATCTCGCGGGTGTAATGCTCTGCTGGATTTGGTGGGACTATACCAGCGGAAGGGAGGGAAGGAATCCTGCCCCTTTGTCTCGCTTCTAGACGCAGTCTGAAGAAGGAGCCCAGGGCCTGATTCCACTCTTGCTTCCTCCCGTGTGGATTAGAATCCACAGAACACACTAGAGTCAGCGTGGTGTCGGCGGGAGGGGGATCAGACCCTGAAATGCAGAGCCAGGGGCGAGCGGGGGGACTGGGAAGAGGTTGAGGGAGAGACAGTTACTAATCAAAATAATAGCTGTGGAAAGCACTTAGAGGGGAAAAAAATAGTTATCCAAGCTACACGTTTGCTTGGAGCTAACTCCATTTACATGGGCTTAGTTAGCGAACCCAAAGCTCCCATGTGCAAACTGTAGATCATTCTAACGACCCCGCGGCTGTTGTTTGAAATGAGCAGCAGCTCACTTTGTACCTGTATCTAGTGATGATGTGCTCGGGGAACGTGTGGAGGGACTGGATGGCTCAGGGCAATGGGCTAACCATAGAGCCTTTTGCCTCTTACCAGCTAGCAGCTGGAGTGTCTGTGCAATGAGTTTAGGGAGGGGGTCCTCGTTTGCACTGGGTATTTCAGTCCTTGGTGTAGTTGCACTAGTGTAAAGAGGTGAGGTGGCTATTTGCACTGATGTAAACTTATTCATATTTGACAGGTTTCAGAGTAACAGCCGTGTTAGTCTGTATCCGCAAAAAGAAGAACAGGAGTACTTGTGGCACCTTAGAGACTAACAAATTTATTAGAGCATAAGCTTTCGTGGACTACAGCCCACTTCTTCGGATGCATCCGAAGAAGTGGGCTGTAGTCCACGAAAGCTTATGCTCTAATAAATTTGTTAGTCTCTAAGGTGCCACAAGTACTCCTGTTCTTCTTTTTGCGGATACAGACTAACACGGCTGTTACTCTGAAA